>NC_138309.1:84702500-84710000 GCF_965601325.2 Salmo salar
TTTGGTCTGGTCAGGTTTTTAAAGCTTGATCGTTTTCCCTGTGACTGAAGGATTTTAAATAGAACACGGGCTGATACCTACTGTCCCCTCTGCAGGTTGCTCTAAATGAAATGTTCATTTATTCTCTGTCCCCCGCTCCCTATCTCTCACTCCCTCTCTCTCTCCCTCTTTCTCTCTCCCTCTTTCTCTCCCTCTCTCTCTCTCCCTCCCTCTCTCTCTCTCCCTCTTTCTCTCTCCCTCTTTCTCTCTCCCTCTTTCTCTCACCCTCTTTCTCTCACCCTCTTTCTCTCTCCCTCTTTCTCTCCCTCTCTCTCTCCCTCCCTCTCTCTCTCACCCTCTTTCTCTCTCCCTCTTTCTCTCCCTCTCTCTCCCTCCCTCTCTCTCTCTCCCTCTTTCTCTCTCCCTCTTTCTCTCACCCTCTTTCTCTCACCCTCTTTCTCTCTCCCTCTCTCTCTCCCTCCCTCTCTCTCTCTCCCTCTCTCTCTCTCCCTCTTTCTCTCTCCCTCTTTCTCTCTCCCTCTTTCTCTCACCCTCTTTCTCTCACCCTCTTTCTCTCTCCCTCTTTCTCTCCCTCTCTCTCTCTCCCTCCCTCTCTCTCTCACCCTCTTTCTCTCTCCCTCTTTCTCTCCCTCTTTCTCTCACCCTCTCTCTCTCACCCTCTTTCTCTCTCCCTCTTTCTCTCACCCTCTTTCTCTCACCCTCTAGTGGTAGTAGTGGGGGTAGTGGCAGCAGGGAGAACAGCGGGAGCAGCAGTATTGGCATTCCCATGGCCGTGCCTACGCCCTCCATACCCAACTCTGGACCAGGTGAGCGGGAGTCTACTGTACTGTAAGGGAACATGGGGTTAAGTACACTGTGTGTGGATATTGGAATTGGGATATGGGTTATCTCTCCTAAACCACAGCTGCTATCTCTTTCTCTCTCTGTCTCTTTCAATTCAAAGTGCTTTATTGGCACGAGAAACATAAGTATGTTTACATTGCCAAAAGCAAGTGAAATAGACTGGAAATCAACAATCAAAAATGAACAGTAAACATTACACTCATCAACATGTCAAAAGAATATAGATATTTCACATGTTATGTGATTGGCTCTGTATAGTGTTGTAACAAGTAGTAAAATAAATTAAGAGATAAATATAGGTTGTATTTACAATGGTGTTTGTACTCCACTGGTTGCCCTTTTCTTGTGGCAACAGGTCACACATCTTGCTGCTGTGATGGCACACTGTGGTATTTCACCCAAAAGATATGGGAGTTTATCAACATTGGGTTTGTTTTAAAATTCTTTGTGGATCTGTGTAATCTGAGGGAAATATGAGTCTCTAATATGGTCATACATTTGGCAGGAGGTTAGGAAGTACAGCTCAGTTTCCACCTCATTTTGATGGCGGTGTGCACATAGCCTGTCTTCTCTTGAGAGCCAAGTCTGCCTACGGCGGCCTTTCTCAATAGCAAGGCTATGCTCACTGAGTCTGTACATAGTCAAAGCTTTCCTTAAGTTTGGGTCAGTCACAGTGGTCAGGTATTCTGCCGCTGTGTGGAATCTCCTACGACGGTCCACAGTCCGGAGCCCTCTTTTGCGCCGGTGCCCAGTCCAGGCACGGCGTCCAGTCCAGCTCCATGGCAGGAGCCTTCTTCTGCGCCGATGTCCAGTCCAGGCACGGCGTCCAGTCCCGCTCCAAGGCCGGAGCCTTCCTTTGCGCCGGTGCCCAGTCCGGGTGCGGCGTTCAACCCAGCTCCATGGCCGGACCCGTGGTCTGGGCGGGGGCAAAGTCCCGCACCAGAGCCGCCACCGATGCTGGCGGATCCGCGAGCGGAGTGGGAACTTCGCCCCGCACCGGAGCCGCCACCGACACTAGATACCCACCCGGACCCTCCCCTATAGAGTCAGTTTTTGCGGCCGGAGTCCGCACCTTTGGGGGGGGGGGGTACTGTCACGCCCTGACCATAGAGAGCCTTTTATTCTCTATGTTGGTTAGGTCGGGGTGTAACTAGGGTGGGTGATCTAGGTTGTTTCATTTCTATGTTGGCCTGGTATGGTTCCCAATCAGAGGCAGCCGTTTATCGTTGTCTCTGATTGGGGATCATATTTAGGCTGCCGTTTCCCCACTGTGTTTTGTGGGATCTTGTTTTGTTTATGTGTAGTTGCCTGTGAGCACTTCATTTACTTCACGTTTCGTTTGTTCGATTATTGTTTTGTATTTTGCTGAAGTTTCACTTTATAATAAAGATGTGGAACGCTACGTACGCTGCGCCTTGGTCCAGTTCTTACCACGATCGTGACAGAATCGCTTGTTTTTAGGTGGTTGTAGAAAAAAATTAAAAATCTGGATTTTGATCATTAGAGGGAATCGTCCTAATTCTGCTCTGCATGCATTATTTGGTGTTTTACGTTGTTCACAGAATTCTGCATGCAGAGTCTCAATTGGTGTTTGTCCCATTTTGTGAACTCTTGGTTGGTGAGCGGACCCCGGACCTCACAACTATAAAGGGGAATGGGATCTATAACTGATTGAAGTATTTTTAGCCAGAACCTAATTGGGATGTCAAATTGTATGTTCCTTTTGGTGGCGTAGAAGACCCTTCATGCCTTGTCTCTCAGATCGTTCACAGCTTTGTGGAAGCTACCTGTGGCGCTGATGTTTAGGCCAAGGTATGTATAGTTTTTTGTGTGCTCTAGGGAGACGGTGTCTAGATGCAATTTGTATTTGTGGTCCTGGCAACTGGACCTTTTTTGGAACACCATTATTTTTGTCTTACTGAGATTTACTGTCAGGGCCCAGGTCTGTCAGAATCTGTGCAAAATATCTAGGTGCTGCTGTAGGCCCTCCTTGGTTGGGGACAGAAGCACCAGATCATCAGCAAACAGTAGACATTTGACTTCAGATTCTAGTAGGGTGAGGTCTGGTGCTGCAGACTGTTCTAGTGCCCTCGCCAATTCGTTTATATAAATGTTGAAGAGGGTGGGGCTCAAGCTGCTCCGGTTTACCAAAACCATCTCAAGGCTAAGTTCATCGTTAGAACCTTCGTAGCCGCATCGTTAAATCTCAGAGCTGTTTCCCAAAAACATCCGTACTAAAGTTGCACTAACAACTAGCTGGGTTTACCTACTGCCTCAGACCCCTCGTAGAACAGCTAACTGGGTTTACCTACTGACCCAGACCCCTCGTAGAACAGCTAACTGGGTTTACCTACTGCCTCAGACCCCTCGTAGAACAGCTAACTGGGGGTACCTACTGCCTCAGACCCCTCGTAGAACAGCTAACTGGGTTTACCTACTGCCTCAGACCCCTCGTAGAACAGCTAACTGGGTTTACCTACTGCCTCAGACCCCTCGTAGAACAGCTAACTGGGTTTACCTACTGCCTCAGACCCCTCGTAGAACAGCTAACTGGGGGTACCTACTGCCTCAGACCCCTCGTAGAACAGCTAACTGGGTTTACCTACTGCCTCAGACCCCTCGTAGAACAGCTAACTGGTGTTTACCTACTGCCTCAGACCCCTCGTAGAACAGCTAACTGGGTTTACCTACTGCCTCAGACCCCTCATAGAACAGCTAACTGGGTTTACCTACTGCCTCAGACCCCTCGTAGAACAGCTAACTGGGTTTACCTACTGCCTCAGACCCCTCGTAGAACAGCTAACTGGGTTTACCTACTGCCTCAGACCCCTCGTAGAACAGCTAACTGGGTTTACCTACTGCCTCAGACTCCTCGTAGAACAGCTAACTGGTGTTTACCTACTGCCTCAGACCCCTCGTAGATCAGCTAACTGGATTTACCTACTGCCTCAGACCCCTCGTAGAACAGCTAACTGGGTTTACCTACTGCCTCAGACCCCTCGTACAACAGCTAACTGGTGTTTACCTACTGCCTCAGACCCCTCGTAGATCAGCTAACTGGGTTTACCTACTGCCTCAGACCCCTCGTAGAACAGCTAACTGGGTTTACCTACTGCCTCAGACCCCTCGTAGAACAGCTAACTGGGTTTACCTACTGCCTCAGACCCCTCGTAGAACAGCTAACTGGGTTTACCTACTGCCTCAGACCCCTCGTAGAACAGCTAACTGGGTTTACCTACTGCCTCAGACCCCTCGTAGAACAGCTAACTGGGGGTACCTACTGCCTCAGACCCCTCGTAGAACAGCTAACTGGGTTTACCTACTGCCTCAGACCCCTCATAGAACAGCTAACTGGGTTTACCTACTGCCTCAGACCCCTCGTAGAACAGCTAACTGGTGTTTACCTACTGCCTCAGACCCCTCGTAGAACAGCTAACTGGGTTTACCTACTGCCTCAGACCCCTCGTAGATCAGCTAACTGGGTTTACCTACTGCCTCAGACCCCTCGTAGAACAGCTAACTGGGTTTACCTACTGCCTCAGACCCCTCGTAGAACAGCTAACTGGTGTTTACCTACTGCCTCAGACCCCTCGTAGAACAGCTAACTGGGTTTACCTACTGCCTCAGACCCCTCGTAGATCAGCTAACTGGGTTTACCTACTGCCTCAGACCCCTCGTAGAACAGCCAACTGGTGTTTACCTACTGCCTCAGACCCCTCGTAGATCACCTAACTGGGTTTACCTACTGCCTCAGACCCCTCGTAGAACAGCTAACTGGGTTTACCTACTGCCTCAGACCCCTCGTAGAACAGCTAACTGGGTTTACCTACTGCCTCAGACCCCTCGTAGAACAGCTAACTGGTGTTTACCTACTGCCTCAGACCCCTCGTAGAACAGCTAACTGGGTTTACCTACTGCCTCAGACCCCTCGTAGATCAGCTAACTGGGTTTACCTACTGCCTCAGACCCCTCGTAGAACAGCCAACTGGTGTTTACCTACTGCCTCAGACCCCTCGTAGATCAGCTAACTGGGTTTACCTACTGCCTCAGACCCCTCGTAGAACAGCTAACTGGGTTTACCTACTGCCTCAGACCCCTCGTAGAACAGCCAACTGGGTTTACCTACTGCCTCAGACCCCTCGTAGAACAGCTAACTGGTGTTTACCTACTGCCTCAGACCCCTCGTAGATCAGCTAACTGGGTTTACCTACTGCCTCAGACCCCTCGTAGAACAGCTGACTGGTGTTTACCTACTGCCTCAGACCCCTCGTAGAACAGCTAACTGGGTTTACCTACTGCCTCAGACCCCTCGTAGAACAGCTAACTGGGTTTACCTACTGCCTCAGACCCCTCGTAGAACAGCTAACTGGGTTTACCTACTGCCTCAGACCCCTCGTAGAACAGCTAACTGGGTTTACCTACTGCCTCAGACCCCTCGTAGAACAGCTAACTGGTGTTTACCTACTGCCTCAGACCCCTCGTAGAACAGCTAACTGGGTTTACCTACTGCCTCAGACCCCTCGTAGAACAGCTAACTGGGTTTACCTACTGCCTCAGACCCCTCGTAGAACAGCTAACTGGGTTTACCTACTGCCTCAGACCCCTCGTAGAACAGCTAACTGGGTTTACCTACTGCCTCAGACCCCTCGTAGAACAGCTAACTGGTGTTTACCTACTGCCTCAGACCCCTCGTAGAACAGCCAACTGGTGTTTACCTACTGCCTCAGACCCCTCGTAGATCAGCTAACTGGTGTTTACCTACTGCCTCAGACCCCTCGTAGAACAGCTAACTGGTGTTTACCTACTGCCTCAGACCCCTCGTAGAACAGTGTCGTGTCTTTGGGGGTACCATTAAACGGAAGATATGTTTATCAATTAGCTTCCTGTAATTATTATCACGCGATTAAACTGATTAATCGTTTACTTGTAATTAACTAGGAGGTCGGGGCACCAAGGAGAATATTCAGATTACAAAGCTATAACTTTCCTAATATAACTTTCCTGTACTATAATATTATATTCTATTATAGTATAGGTCGATTATCTTCTAAGTTTAAATGGGGTATTTACCTCTAGTCCAGTCTCATTCCAAAACGTCGTAAATTGTTGTATCTGCACGAACCCAGTCTTTACTAAAATCATCCATACATCAATTGTCTTAAAATCATTTATTTACTACACTAAGTAATTAACAGAAAAACATACAAACAGTAATTATCGTCAACAAAGGATTGGTATCGGAATGTGCCCTACTGGCTAAACAGTCAGGTCGGCCTGTTGAACAATGGGTCATAAATGGTCAGCTGAGAAGTTTACACAGAGTTCATTAACAATTGACAATTGAAGGCTCACTCATTCGGGAACAATTGCAATCAATATATATATTTACGCTCAGTGTGTCGTTCTGATTCTTGTTGGAGAGTAGTTCTGTTGGGGAGTTTTGTCCGCGTTCTCTCTCTCTCTCTCTCGGTTAGAATGGATCTTTCAGAGCGACATTCATTAATGTCGTCATAGAATGGTGGTTTCGTTGGTCTTCGCGTTCGATGATATAATTTACTTAGCTGCAGACTAATAATTAATATCAAAGACTTGTTCTTATTCTGTCGGTCTCGATAGTCTAAAAGTTAACCACGTGGTATGGTTCACTTTCAGTAGAGTACTTGGATGGTCAAACCTCTGGCCATAGAGTGTAGGCCTGGTCTGGAGAAATGTAAATCAGGGAGTGTTTTATAGTGCCCATCGAACAGGCTGGTCAAATGACGCCTGGTCCTGTATGGGTCCCTGGGGGCGTGCCTATGACTGAGTTAGATTTGGTTACAGAAATACAATTCTATCACATTACATCAGCACATAGCATCTCAATGTCTTACAAAAGCTTTATCCTTATTAATACATTCCATACACCCATATGAGGCAAGTCTTAAACTGAGTCTATTATATAAACAGTTTTATGGTAATATGGCTATATTGTCTCTTCTGAGTATCACAAAATTGTACCAAAAGAGGCCAACGTCATGACAACAGCTAACTGGGTCGTAAGATGCTTTTTTTGCCCTTCCGCGTTACTTTATACACAGAAGATCTCCGCTTAACATAGAATCAAGATGTTTATCTGTCTCTTTGTGAAGTTGACTACAAATACAAAGTTGCCAATGTCTTTGTTGCAATCATGCATAGGGTAAAAAGATGCTTCAAATTAAAACCCAGAGGATTGTATTAAAATATAAATACAATATAGGTTATATATATATATATATTGTACAGTACCAGTCAAAAGTTTGGACACACTTACTCATTCAAGGGTTTTTCTTTATTTTGACTATTTTCTGCATTATAGAATAATAGTGAAGACGTCAAAACTATGAAATAACACATATGGAATCATTATGTAACCAAAAAAGTGTTAAACAAATCCAAATATAGTAGCCACCCTTTGCACTGATGACAGCTTTGCACACTCTGGTTTTATTTATAATAAATAATGTAGAAAATAGTACAAATAAAGAAAAACCCTTGAATGAGTAGGTGTGTCCAAACTTTTGACTGGTACTGGTATGGTACTGGTATGGTACTGGTATGGTACTGTACAGTACCAGTCAAAAGTTTGGTGTCTGAGGCAGTAGGTAAACCCATATATATACACTGCTCAAAAAAATA
>NC_138309.1:84715000-84822500 GCF_965601325.2 Salmo salar
GTCTCAGATCAATAATGAATTAGATTGTATGGACAGAAGGGACCTGATCTCAGATCAGTTTAGCCGTCTCAGATCAATAATGAATTAGATTATATGGACAGAAGGGACCTGATCTCAGATCAGTTTAGCCGTCTCAGATCAATAATGAATTAGATTATATGGACAGAAGGGACCTGATCTCAGATCAGCACTATTACTCTGAGATGCTTTGTGAATATGGGCCCTGGTCTTCATGTATGACTGTATGGGTTTCTGGATGTTCTATCAATGTTGCAGATGCATTGTGTCTTATGTTGTAACGTGGCTGTCACAGTATTATGACAGGTCGTGACAACCGACATATCAATTATGACATCCCCTGCTATGACCCTGGTATAACCCTGTGCTATCGTTCAAGATGGCCTGCTACAATATTTTTTTTTTAAATACTACAAATGAAGAAAGAAACATATTTTTTATCCCCGCAGCTTATAAATCAAAAACATCAGTAGAATTGTGGGGTCCGTACCTACGAACTCTTGCTTACACCTCAGATCAAAAACCATTTGGAACAAATATACTAGCTGTTAGCTTTTCCCATTAGAAAACATGTAATAACTAGCCGACTTGCTACCAGGAGTCACCGGTGGTTCGTTATCTGGTCAGAACCGGTAGAGATGAAGGATCAGGACGTTCTGGAGATGTTTTAACTGTTTGTTGAATCCTCTGTTCCCCTGAGTCTGAACTTGTTCCGGTTCGATCCATGACTATCTGAGAGAAGAGCTTCTCCAGAGAGCTACCGTTATCTGACCCAGTAAACAGGACATGCCCAAATGTAGGAAAAAACATATTCTACACACGCAAACACGTACACCCACCGTCATATTTACTACACACACACACACACACACACACACACACACACACACACACACACACACACACACACACACACACACACACACACACACACACACACACACACACACACACACACACACACACACACACACACTCTCTCTCCCTCATTCAAATACTTCCTCATACCGTAGTAATACTGTGTGTCTGGGCACTTCCTCATACCGTAGTAATATATCTACCTGTGAGTCTGGGCACTTCCTCATACCGTAGTAATATATCTACCTGTTAGTCTGGGCACTTCCTCATACCGTAGTAATATATCTACCTGTGTGTCTGGGCACTTCCTCATACCGTAGTAATATATCTACCTGTTAGTCTGGGCACTTCCTCATACCGTAGTAACACATCTACCTGTGTGTCTGGGCACTTCCTCATACCGTAGTAACATATCTACCTGTTAGTCTGGGCACTTCCTCATACCGTAGTAACACATCTACCTGTGTGTCTGGGCACTTCCTCATACCGTAGTAATATATCTACCTGTGTGTCTGGGCACTTCCTCATACCGTAGTAATATATCTACCTGTGTGTCTGGGCACTTCCTCATACCGTAGTAATATATCTACCTGTGAGTCTGGGCACTTCCTCATACCGTAGTAATATATCTACCTGTGTGTCTGGGCACTTCCTCATACCGTAGTAACACATCTACCTGTGTGTCTGGGCACTTCCTCATACCGTAGTAATATATCTACCTGTGTGTCTGGGCACTTCCTCATACCGTAGTAATATATCTACCTGTGAGTCTGGGCACTTCCTCATACCGTAGTAACACATCTACCTGTGTGTCTGGGCACTTCCTCATACCGTAGTAATATATCTACCTGTGTGTCTGGGCACTTCCTCATACCGTAGTAATATATCTACCTGTGAGTCTGGGCACTTCCTCATACCGTAGTAACACATCTACCTGTGTGTCTGGGCACTTCCTCATACCGTAGTAACATATCTACCTGTGTGTCTGGGCACTTCCTCATACCGTAGTAATATATCTACCTGTGAGTCTGGGCACTTCCTCATACCGTAGTAACACATCTACCTGTGTGTCTGGGCACTTCCTCATACCGTAGTAACACATCTACCTGTGTGTCTGGGCACTTCCTCATACCGTAGTAATATATCTACCTGTGTGTCTGGGCACTTCCTCATACCGTAGTAATATATCTACCTGTGTGTCTGGGCACTTCCTCATACCGTAGTAACACATCTACCTGTGTGTCTGGGCACTTCCTCATACCGTAGTAACACATCTACCTGTGTGTCTGGGCACTTCCTCATACCGTAGTAACATATCTACCTGTGTGTCTGGGCACTTCCTCATACCGTAGTAACACATCTACCTGTGTGTCTGGGCACAACAGTTTGCTAAGAGCAGGCAGCAAGCTTATAGGTCTGTTGTTAGACCCAGTAAAGGCTGCTTTACCCCTCTTGGGTAGCGGAATTAATTTGGCTTCCCCTCCAGGCCTGAGGACAAAGACTTTCCTCTGGGCTCAGATTAAAGATATGACAGATAGGTGTGGCTATAGAGTCAGCTACCATCCTCAGTAGCTTTCCATCTAAGTTGTCAATGGCAGGAGGTTTGTCATTATTGATCGACAACAATAATTTTTCCACCTCTCCAACACTAACTTTCCAAAATTCAACAGTGCAATGCTTTTCTTTCATTATTTGTTTTTTTTATACATGATTACAATTGCTCAATGTTCGTTGTTGGCATTTCCTGCCTAAGTTTGCCCGTTTTACCAATGAAATAATCATACAAGTAATTGGCAACATCAAATGGTTTCGTGATGAATGAGCCATCTGATCTGATGACGGAGTTAAATGTGACGTTCTGCCCATAATTACATTAAAATACTCCAAAGTTTTATTCCATCATTCTTTATATCTTTGATCTTGGCTTCATAATACAGTTTCTTCTTCTTTTTGTTGAGTTTATTCACATCATTTCTCAATTTGCAGTAAATTAGCCAGTCAGATGTGCAGCCAGACTTATTAGCCACTTCCTTTTGCCACATCTCTTTCAACCATACAGTTTTTCAATTCCTCATCAATCCATGGAGCCTTAACAGTTCTAACAGTCAGCTTCTTAACAGGTGCATGTTTATCAATAATTGGAAGAAGCAATTTAATAAATTCATCAAGTGGAGCGTCTGGATGCTCCTCATTAATCACACCATATGTTTAACATCGTCCACATAAGAGTCACAGCAAAATGTTTTGTGGGATCTCATACACTATTTTAGGCCCAGCTGTTGGAACTTTAGCTTTCATGGATATAGCCACTATATTGTGATCACTGCATCCAATGGGTACGGATACAGCTTTAGAACAAAGTTCTACGGTATTAGTAAAAATATGATCGATACATGTGGATGATCTTGTTCCTGTAGTGTTTGTAAACACCCTGGTAGGTTGATTAATAACCTGAACCAGATTCCAGGCACTGGTTACAGTGAGAAGCTTCCTCTTGAGTGGACAGCTTAATGAAAACCAGTCAATATTCAGGTCCCCAAGAAGGTAGACCTCTCTGTTTACATCACATACACTATCAAGCATTTCACACCTATGATTTAGATACTGACTGTTAGCACTTGGTGGCCTATAGCAACACCCCAAAGGAAAAGGCTTTAGATGTGCCAAGTGAACCTGCAACCACAACACTTCAATAACGTGAGGGTGGCAGTGTAGCCTAGTGGTTAGAGCATTGGACTAATAACCGAAAGGTTGCAAGTTTGAATCCCTGAGCTGACAAGATACAAATCTGTTGTTCTGCTCCTGAACAAGGCAGTTAACCCACTGTTCCTCGGTAGGCTGTCATTGAAAATAAGAATTTGTTCTTAACTGACTTGCCTAGTTAAATAAAGGTAAAAAAAAACACTTGACATAAGATCTTCTCTAAGCATTACAGGGATATGGCTCTGAATATATACAGCAACACATCCCTCATAAGCATTTCTGTCTCTAACTATAGATGTTATATCCTTGTATTGCTACTGCTGTATCATTAACAGAATTATGTAAGTGAGTCTCAGAAATGGCTAATATATGTGTTATTTGATGTTATTAAGTTATTGATTTCATGAACCTTATTTCTAAGGCTACATATATTAATATGGGCTATTTTCAGCCATTTCCTGGGTAGATTATCAGAGATAGACATAATACTGAAAACGGCAAACAAAGCAAGAGAAAAAATATACATTCAGCAGTCCATTAATCAATTGGGTGTGTGTGTGTGTGTGTGTGTGTGTGTGTGTGTGTGTGTGTGTGTGTGTGTGTGTGTGTGTGTGTGTGTGTGTGTGTGTGTGTGTGTGTGTGTGTGTGTGTGTGTGTGTGTGTGTGTGTGTGTGTGTGTGTGTGTGTGTGTGTGTGTGTGTGTGTGTGTGTGTGTGTGTGTGTGTGTGTGTGTGTGTGTGTGTGTGTGTATGCTGTGGGGTTGAAACTACAAACCCATAGGCTTGGCTCTCTCATCCCTTCCAGGCTTCTGGGAGGGAGGATGGACAATGAGCCTGTCATAGCAGATGTTGTATTGATCCCTCAGTCCGTGTGGAGTGGTAGAAAGCCCCAGAAGTAGTTGAAGGAGCTGTCCCCTTTTAACTGTCTCCTTCTGTCCTTAAACCATGTGTCTATTCTCCCCTGCATTGCATCAACCAATGCCTGCATGCCACGTCATCGACTGCAGTCGGGGTTCAGACAGATGTATGATATGGTTTGCTGATATGTTAAATACCTATCCAGGCGTTGTGAGATCTGGCATACGTCTGCAATGTGGTCAGGAAGGAACTCCACCTATGACTTGGTGTGTCTGTCCATCAGGAAGGAACTCCACCTATGACTTGGTGTGTGTGTCCATCAGGAAGGAACTCCACCTATGACTTGGTGTGTCTGTCCATCAGGAAGGAACTCCACCTATGACTTGGTGTGTCTGTCCATCAGGAAGGAACTCCACCTATGACTTGGTGTGTCTGTCCATCAGGAAGGAACTCCACCTATGACTTGGTGTGTCTGTCCATCAGGAAGGAACTCCACCTATGACTTGGTGTGTGTCTGTCCATCAGGAAGGAACTCCACCTATGACTTGGTGTGTGTCTGTCCATCAGGAAGGAACTCCACCTATGACTTGGTGTGTCTGTCCATCAGGAAGGAACTCCACCTATGACTTGGTGTGTCTGTCCATCAGGAAGGAACTCCACCTATGACTTGGTGTGTCTGTCCATCAGGAAGGAACTCCACCTATGACTTGGTGTGTCTGTCCATCAGGAAGGAACTCCACCTATGACTTGGTGTGTGTGTCTGTCCATCAGGAAGGAACTCCACCTATGACTTGGTGTGTCTGTCCATCAGGAAGGAACTCCACCTATGACTTGGTGTGTCTGTCCATCAGGAAGGAACTCCACCTATGACTTGGTGTGTGTCTGTCCATCAGGAAGGAACTCCACCTATGACTTGGTGTGTGTGTCTGTCCATCAGGAAGGAACTCCACCTATGACTTGGTGTGTGTCTGTCCATCAGGAAGGAACTCCACCTATGACTTGGTGTGTCTGTCCATCAGGAAGGAACTCCACCTATGACTTGGTGTGTCTGTCCATCAGGAAGGAACTCCACCTATGACTTGGTGTGTGTCTGTCCATCAGGAAGGAACTCCACCTATGACTTGGTGTGTGTCTGTCCATCAGGATTGTGTGTGGTGATTCCCCTCCCCTCTCCTCCTCTCCTCCTCTGTGATTGGTCTTAATGCTGGTGGGTCAGTTCCTTTGAGTATCCAGTGAATGCTCTGCAAATCTTAAGTCTACTCTGTAATTGGGTGTCACTGATTAATTTTCTGGGTTCTCTCTCTTTCTCTCTTTGTCTCTTTCTGTCTCTCTCTCTCTTTCTCTCTCTGTCTCTCTCTCTTTCTTTCTCTCTGTCTCTCTCTCTCTCGCTCTCTCTGTCTCTTTCTGTCTCTCTTTCTCTCTCTTTCTCTCTCTCTTTCTTTCTCTCTGTCTCTCTCTCTGTCTCTTTCTCTCTGTCTCTCTCTCTGTCTCTGCCTCTCCCTCCCTTCCTCTATCTGTTTCTCTGTCTCTCTTTCTGTGGGTGTTTCTACTCTAGCGGTGGCTCCCGGGCCTGGTCTTGGCCCCATCCCCATGTCCCAGTTTGGCACCATCTCGCGGCAGATCTCACGGCACAACTCTACCACCTCCTCGGTCTCCATGGTTTCGGCCACGGGCACCTACCGCCGGGCGCCGTCCGTCACCTCCCAGTACTCCCTGCAGCAGCAGCAGGCCCTACAGCTACAGCAGCAGCAGATACAGCAGCCGTACATTAACGGGGGAACCCCAACCTACCCCCAGAACTCAAGTAAGACACATGTGACCCCCACCAACACCCCTCTATTAGACTGGGGATAGATAGATAGATAGATAGATAGATAGATAGATAGATAGATAGATAGATAGATAGATAGATAGATAGATAGATAGATAGATAGATAGATAGATAGATAGATAGATAGATAGATAGATAGATAGATAGATAGATAGATAGATAGATAGATAGATAGATAGATAGATAGATAGATAGATAGATAGATAGATAGATATGGACCCAGGTCAAAAGTAGTGCACTACATAGGGAATAGGGTGCCATTTGTGAAGCAGCCAGTCTACAACTCTCACTGGTTGGCCCAGAAGCGAATTACTTCACTGTCACTCAAATCAAATCAAATTGTATTTGTCACATGCGCCGAATACAACAGGTGTAGACCTTACTTACAAGCCCTTAACCAACAATGCTTTAAGAAGTTTTAAGAAAAATAAGTGTTAAGTAAAAAAAAAAAAAAGGAAACTCAAAAATCTAAATGACAAATAATGAAACAGCAGCAGTCACTATATTAGCTTGTCAGCTTGTACATGTGCACTTAGAGGAAATAACCATGGAAACGGACTGATTTCAGTGTCGTCCAGGTTCTAATCTATGATTGGCTTTGCAGGTTAGAGTTTGTAGTCAGATGCCGGTGGCTTTGCAAGGTCGTTTCATCCTCAAGGTCAAGGGTGGTTTCTTCAAAGCAGTAGGACTGACTTGTCTCCTGTCAAAGTGCATGTTAAGGCATTTCTCCTCCTTGGTGAACGTCTTGTACATTGATGTAGAATATATTCTAGTCCTTTGGATTCTCCAGCTGGTACATTCAATATGCCTCTGTTGAAGTACGGTCTGAGGTTTTGTTAAATCACAATTTATTAGTGTTTTCACAACCTCTTTAAAGTGGTTGATTTCCCCTCTCGCTTCTCTCCCTGTTCCCTCAAATGTACTAGCCAGCCCCCCAAGAAGGTGACCCCAGCTCAAGGTGTCCACTAACTTCAGCACAGTGTTTATTTTTAGTCCTCTGTCCTGTACCTTTCCACTAAAAGTCTTGTGGGAACACAGACACAGGCAGTCCTGGTGATGTGCAGGTGGACTGAACTCAATAACCTCATCAAGTCAAAATGGGAAGAAAAAAAAAATGTAAAAGAAGATTGAGAATAAAATGTGATGAAGTCAAACTGTCGGCAGCCACCTGTTCCGTTTTGAATTGAGATTCACCTCAGCTCTCTCCCCTCTCCCCTATCCCCTCTCCTCTCCCCTCTCCCCTCTCCCCTCTCCTCTCTCCTCTCTCCTCTCCCCTCTCCCCTCTCCTCTCTCCTCTCTCCTCTCCCCTCTCCCCTCTCTCTCCTCTCCCCTCTCCTCTCCCCTCTCCCCTCTCCCCTCTCCCCCCTCCCCTCTCCTCTCCCCTCTCCTCTCTCCTCTCCCCTCTCCTCTCCTCTCTCCTCTCCCCTCTCCCCTCCCCTCTCCCCTCTCCTCTCCCCTCTCCCCCCTCTCCTCTCCCCTCTCCCCTCTCCCCTCTCCTCTCCCCTCTCCCCTCTCCCCCCTCCCCTCTCCTCTCCCCTCTCCTCTCCCCTCTCTCCCCTCCCCTCTCCCCTCTCCCCTCTCCTCTCCCCTCTCCTCTCTCTCCCCTCCCCTCTCCTCTCTCCTCTCCCCTCTCCCCTCTCTCTCCTCTCCCCTCTCTCCTCTCTCCTCTCTCCCCCTCTCCCCTCTCCCATCTCCTCTCACCCATCTCCTCTTGCCTCCCCCCTCTCTTCTCCCCTCCCCCTCTCCTCTCCTCTCTCTCCTCTCCCCTCCCCCCTCTCCCCCCTCTCCCCTCTCTCCTCTCCTCTCTCCCCTCTACCGGCTGGCGTTTAAATCTTACTGTCACAATGTTAACAGGCATCACCATCTGCAGAGGGTTGTCATTGAATGTTAAGATCCATCAGCACTAAGAGGACACTGTCTTGTGTCCCAAATGGCACCCTTATTCCCAATAGAGCTCTAACTAAAGTAGTGCACTATAAAGGGAATAGGGTACCATTTGAGATGCACACACATAATGGAGGAGGAGGAAGCTTCTCTCATGAGCCAGAACTCTCGTCCCGCTACATCATTTATAACTGTAGCCATTATTAAATACACTCTTCCTCTTGTCGTTGTGTCTAGTCCCAGTTCTACACCACACGCTAGAGACGTAGAGGCCTGGAACTTTCAGATTATTATTTTTCTACTCTCCTTTTTTAGTGACGTCATGAACCCGTGGCTGTTCCACAATAGGACTTTCTGCAGCTGCTAAGGAGCCACTTATCCAAGCATATATAACGGCATGGCGTGCTTCCTTCAGTAAAGATCGTGATTTAGACATGGGATTGACCTCGAGCCTATAGATTAACAGACATTTTCAAACTGCAATAACAGTAGCCTTTCTGGGGTGGAATTTGAAAAGATTAAATATTGAATTTCAGACAGAAACATCAAGCCATCTCTGATTGTTAGACAAAATATGCATTTAAGACATCAGTGTGGACAACTGCAACATTGCTACCGTAGCTAGAGTGACCCCTGCTGTGATGAGTCACTTGTCCCTGACCCTTGACCCTGACCTCTCTAAGGTCAGCAGTTTATTTTAAAATGGTGGCACCATAGAAATAGAATCTGTAGAACGGGCCTCTCCGTTTAAGTCAGTGATGACATACTGGGTGGACCGGCAGCCGCTGTGAGCGTATCCATGAGTTGACCAGTCAAATTGCCAGGATTAGAGGTTCCAAGGCCTTATCGATTATATTTCTTACGGGTGGCACTCTTCACGCCACGGTTTGTGAACGTAACTCGGTTCATTGAGAGCCAGGGGCAGTAGGGTTGCAGACAGCCGTACGGCGACGCGTCAATCATCTCATTCAGATTAGGAGCAGGGACTGGCAATGTGACAACAACCAAACCTATTCTCTTTACAATCCCTCAATCTGTACAACAATCAAACCTAATCTCTTTATAATCCCTCAGTCTGTACAACAATCAAACCTAATCTCTTTATAATCCCTCAGTCTGTACAACAATCAAACCTATTCTCTTTATAATCCCTCAGTCTGTACAACAATCAAACCTAATCTCTTTATAATCCCTCAGTCTGTACAACAATCAAACCTAATCTCTTTATAATCCCTCAGTCTGTACAACAATCAAACCTATTCTCTTTATAATCCCTCAATCTGTACAACAACCAAAACTATTCTCTTTATAATCCCTCAATCTGTACTACAATCAAACCTAATCTCTTTATAATCCCTCAATCTGGACAACAATCAAACCTAATCTCTTTATAATCCCTCAGTCTGTACAACAATCAAACCTAATCTCTTTATAATCCCTCAGTCTGGACAACAATCAAACCTAATCTCTTTATAATCCCTCAGTCTGTACAACAATCAAACCTAATCTCTTTATAATCCCTCAATCTGTACAACAATCAAACCTAATCTCTTTATAATCCCTCAGTCTGTACAACAACCAAACCTAATCTCTTTATAATCCCTCAGTCTGTACTACAATCAAACCTAATCTCTTTATAATCCCTCAGTCTGTACAACAACCAAACCTAATCTCTTTATAATCCCTCAGTCTGTACAACAACCAAACCTAATCTCTTTATAATCCCTCAGTCTGTACAACAACCAAACCTAATCTCTTTATAATCCCTCAATCTGTACAACAACCACAACTATTCTCTTTATAATCCCTCAGTCTGTACAACAATCAAACCTAATCTCTTTAGAATCCCTCAGCTTGTACAACAACCAAAACTATTCTCTTTATAATTCCTCAATCTGTACAACAATCAAACCTAATCTCTTTATAATCCCTCAATCTGTACAACAATCAAACCTAATCTCTTTATAATCCCTCAGTCTGTACAACAATCAAACCTAATCTCTTTATAATCCCTCAGTCTGTACAACAACCAAAACTATTATCTTTATAATCCCTCAGTCTGTACAACAATCAAACCTAATCTCTTTATAATCCCTAAATCTGTACAACAACCAAACCTAATCTCTTTATAATCCCTCAGTCTGTACAACAACCAAAACTATTATCTTTATAATCCCTCAGTCTGTACAACAACCAAAACTATTCTCTTTATAATCCCTCAGTCTGTACAACAACCAAACCTAATCTCTTTATAATCCCTCAGTCTGTACAACAATCAAACCTAATCTCTTTATAATCCCTCAGTCTGTACAACAACCAAACCTAATCTCTTTATAATCCCTCAGTCTGTACAACAACCAAAACTATTATCTTTATTATCCCTCAGTCTGTACAACAACCAAACCTAATCTCTTTATAATCCCTCAGTCTGTACAACAATCAAACCTAATCTCTTTATAATCCCTCAGTCTGTACAACAACCAAACCTAATCTCTTTATAATCCCTCGGTCTGTACAACAACCAAACCTATTCTCTTTATAATCCCTCAGTCTGTACAACAACCAAACCTAATCTCTTTATAATCCCTCAGTCTGTACAACAACCAAACCTAATCTCTTTATAATCCCTCAATCTGTACAACAACCAAACCTAATCTATTTATAATCCCTCAGCCTGTACAACAACCAAACCTAATCTCTTTATAATCCCTCGGTCTGTACAACAACCAAACCTAATCTCTTTATAATCCCTCAGTCTGTACAACAACCAAACCTAATCTCTTTATAATCCCTCGGTCTGTACAACAACCAAAACTATTATCTTTATAATCCCTCAGTCTGTACAACAATCAAACCTAATCTCTTTATAATCCCTCGGTCTGTACAACAACCAAAACTATTATCTTTATAATCCCTCAGTCTGTACAACAACCAAACCTAATCTCTTTATAATCCCTCAGTCTGTACAACAATCAAACCTAATCTCTTTATAATCCCTCAGTCTGTACAACAACCAAACCTAATCTCTTTATAATCCCTCAGTCTGTACAACAACCAAAACTATTATCTTTATAATCCCTCAGTCTGTACAACAATCAAACCTAATCTCTTTATAATCCCTCAGTCTGTACAACAACCAAACCTAATCTCTTTATAATCCCTCAGTCTGTACAACACCAAAACTATTATCTTTATAATCCCTCAGTCTGTACAACAATCAAACCTAATCTCTTTATAATCCCTCAGTCTGTACAACAACCAAAACTATTATCTTTATAATCCCTCAGTCTGTACAACAACCAAACCTAATCTCTTTATAATCCCTCATCTGTACAACAATCAAACCTAATCTCTTTATAATCCCTCAGTCTGTACAACAACCAAACCTAATCTCTTTAGAATCCCTCGGTCTGTACAACAATCAAACCTAATCTCTTTATAATCCCTCAGTCTGTACAACAATCAAACCTAATCTCTTTATAATCCCTCAGTCTGTACAACAACCAAACCTAATCTCTTTAGAATCCCTCGGTCTGTACAACAATCAAACCTAATCTCTTTATAATCCCTCAGTCTGCACAACAATCAAACCTAATCTCTTTATAATCCCTCAGTCTGTACAACAACCAAATACCTTGGGAAACCTGGACTCAGTCTCTGGCCTTGCTGAACTAAAAACCACAAGCATAGATTTGTACACATTACATATTAAACTAATTTCCTTGTAGAAGTGCCCAAAACTCATGACTAACGTTGCAATGTGTGTGCCTCTTAATTCTTGCAATGATAGTATTACATTGACTTCGGGTTCTCTGTTTCCTATTGACTTGGGTTGGGGTTCTCTGTTTCCTGTTGACTTGGGTTGGGGTTCTCTGTTTCCTGTTGACTTGGGTTGGGGTTCTCTGTTTCCTGTTGACTTGGGTTGGGGTTCTCTGTTTCCTGTTGACTTGGGTTGGGGTTCTCTGTTTCCTGTTGACTTGGGTTGGGGTTCTCTGTTTCCTGTTGACTTGGGTTGGGGTTCTCTGTTTCCTGTTGACTTGGGTTGGGGTTCTCTGTTTCCTGTTGACTTGGGTTGGGGTTCTCTCTTTCCTATTGACTTGGGGTTCTCTGTTTCCTGTTGACTTGGGTTGGGGTCTCTGTTTCCTGTTGACTTGGGTTCTCTGTTTCCTGTTGACTTGGGTTGGGGTCTCTGTTTCCTGTTGACTTGACTTGGGGTTCTCTGTTTCCTGTTGACTTGGGTTGGGGTTCTCTGTTTCCTATTGACTTGGGTTGGGTTTGGGTTACTGTTTCCTGTTGACATGGGTTGGGGTAATATTTTCATCTATTGTTGGTGACTGATATCTGTTCCTGTTTGTCTCGTCCTTCTCTCTGTCCTCTCTGTCCTCTCTGTACTTTATATCCTTGATTTCTCTCTTTCGTTTGGTATGTGTGGGGGGGGCTTCCTGTGGCTATAGCTGCCCTTCCTCCCCCCACCCCCCAGCTGACTCCACAGATACCTCTGACAGGCTTTGTGGCCAGGGTGCAGGAGAACAGTAAGTCCACAGGCCCAGCACACACTCTCCCTGTTCCCCAGATCACTCACCCTGTTCCCCAGATCACTGACCCTGTTCCCCAGATCACTGACCCTGTTCCCCAGATCACTCACCCTGTTCCCCAGATCACTCACCCTGTTCCCCAGATCACTCACCCTGTTCCCCAGATCACTCACCCTTTTCCCATAAATCTGAGTAGAACAACCCCCACCTGTCAATCACAGCATGCTTTGTGCCTGTTCACTCAGCTGTCTGTCTGTCTGTCTGTCTGTCTGTCTGTCTGTCTGTCTGTCTGTCTCTCTGTCCTGCCTGCCTGCCTGTCTGTCTGTCTGTCTGTCTGTCTGTCTGTCTGTCTGTCTGTCTGTCTGTCTGTCTGTCTGTCTGTCTGTCTGTCTGTCTGTCTGTCTGTCTGTCTGTCTGTCCTGTGCAGTAGACAGTTCTTATCTATTGTCTGTGTTAATAAATAGTATTCTCAGACAGACGCTTATTGCCATTGACAACCATTGCTTTCTCCACTATGCAGATACTGAGGACAAATAGTGTAAAAAGTTGCTCCATTCCAAGATTATTCAGGAGAATGTATAATGGAGTAAGCAGCTGAATTAGTATTTCCACAAAGTCCCACGTGTGTGATAAGGCATACAGTGCATTCAGAAAGTATTCAGACCCCTTGTCTTTTTCCACAGTTTGTTACGTTACAGCCTTATTCTAAAATGTATCAAATCAATCTACACACAATACCCCATAATGACATCACAATACCCCATAATGACATCACAATACCCCATAATGACATCACAATACCCCATAATGACAAAGCAAAAAAAAAAAAAATGTTTTGCTAATTTATAAAATAAACAAAACCTGAAATATTACATTTACATAAGTATTCAGACCCTTTAATCAGTATTTTGTTGAAGTACCTCTTGCAGCAATTACAGCCTCGGGTCTTCTTGGCTATGACGCTACAAGCTTGGCACACCTGTATATGGGGAGTTTCTCCCATTCTTCTCTGCAGATTCTCTCAAGCTTTGTCAGGTTTGTTGAAGCACTTTTGGCAGTGATTACAGCATCGAGTCACTCTGGAGCAGGTTTTTCATCAAGGATCTCTCTGTACTTTGCTTTGTTCATCTTTGCCTCGATCCTGACTAGTCTCCCAGTCCCTGTCACTGAAAAACATCCCCACAACATGATGCTGCCACCACCATGCTTCACCGTAGGGATGGTGCCAGGTTTCCTCCAGACGTGATGCTTGGCATTCAGGCCAAAGAGTTCAATCTTGGTTTCATCAGACCAGATCATTTTGTTTCTCATGGTCTGAGAGTCCTTTAGGTGCCTTTTGGCAAACTCCAATCGGGCTGTCATGTGCCTTTTACTGAGGAGTGGCTTCTGTCTGGCCACTCTACCATAAAGGCCTGATTGGTGGAGTGCTGCAGAGATTGTTGTCCTTCTGGAAGGTTCTCCCATCTTCACAGAGGAACGCTAAAGCTCTATAAGAGTGACCATTGGGTTCTTGGTCACCTCCCTGACCAAGGCCCTTCTCTCCCGATTGTTCAGTTTGGCTGGACAGCCATCTCTAGGAAGAGTCTTGGTGGTTCCAATCTTCTTCCATTTAACAATGATTGAGGCCACTGTGTTCTTGGTGACCTTCAATGCTGCATAATTTTTTTTGTACCCTTCCCCAGATCTGTGTCTCGACACAATCCTGTCTCGGCTTGGTTTTTGCTCTGACATGCACTATAAACTGTGGTACCTTATATAGACAGGTGTGTGCCTTTCCAAATCATGTCCAATCAATTGAATTTACCACAGGTGGACTCCAATCAAGTTGTAGAAAACATCTCAAGGATGATCAAAGGAAACAGGATGCACCTGAGCTCAATTTCAAGTCTCAAAGAAAACGGTCTTAATACTTATGTAAATTAGGTATTTCTGTTTTTTATTTTTAATATATTTACAAAAATTACTCAAACCAGTTTTAGCTTTGTCATTATGGGGTTATTGCGTTTACATTGCAAAAAACAAACAAACATGTAATATATTTTAGAATAAGGCTGTAACGTAACAAAATGTGGAAAAAGTCAAGGGGTCTGAATACTTTCCGAAGGCACTGTATGTTAAGTATAATTTCACACAAAAAATCACAGAATGAGCGGCACATATGGAAGGACTAAACATATGGAAGGACTAAACATATTGTGCGTACTGTGTGATCAACAGAGAAATACTCTGCATTCTTTCATGTAACTCTAAAGAAGCTTAGCCTGCTATTTTTAAACAGATTTATGTTACTGGCAGAATTAAAATACCACCATTTTAGAGCTGTTTCTTAGCAGTATGAAGGCTGTCATTTCCAGTCGAAAGAGTAAAACAGAAACCACTGATCTAGTACCCTGGGTGTCATATCCTCCTCTGATAAACACAACCTTGAGAATATCTCATCTAGTACCCTGGGTGTCATATCCTCCTCTGATAAACACAACCTTGAGAATATCTCATCTAGTACCCTGGGTGTCATATCCTCCTCTGATAAACACAACCTTGAGAATATCTCATCTAGTACCCTGGGTGTCATATCCTCCTCTGATAAACACAACCTTGAGAATATCTCATCTAGTACCCTGGGTGTCATATCCTCCTCTGATAAACACAACCTTGAGAATATCTCATCTAGTACCCTGGGTGTCATATCCTCCTCTGATAAACACAACCTTGAGAATATCTCATCTAGTACCCTGGGTGTCATATCCTCCTCTGATAAACACAACCTTGAGAATATCTCATCTAGTACCCTGGGTGTCATATCCTCCTCTGATAAACACAACCTTGAGAATATCTTATTCCCCTCTGGTACAATATAGAAATGATCATGTGTGATTTCTGCAGGTAAGCCTCCACAATCGGATCCATGTATACTAATATTCATTCAGAGGTCCGTACTGACTATTTAGGCTGCAGTTTATTACGTTGTACTCATTTATTTTTGTAGGCATTCTCTTTAATCATTTACAGAAGCAAAGTGTTACGAAATCTTCCCTGGAAAATTCAAATACATTTTCCTTGAGTCACAAGGTGTCATAAAATTGAGGCAGGGTTGTTCACTTAGGAACATGACTGACAGGAGGATAGGGTTCTCTGCTGCCCTCTACTGAAACTAGTGCAGCTCTGGATGGTCCAATTCCAAATGGTCCTCTAAGCCCTACACCCTGTACCCTATACCCTGTGCCCTGTACCCTACACCCTGTGCACTTGTGGAGATCTTAGATTTTACAGGTACAGGCAATCTGGCGGTAGCTCCACCTTGCACTCTGATAGGCTAGGTGGAAGTTTCACCATATTGCTTATTCCAATCAAATCCTCTCATATCTCCACAAGTGCATAAGGTGTATGGTTTAAGGGTTTGGGATTGGACCAGTGTGTGTTTATGGTTATAGAGCTGCATTCCCTCTAGGATAGTCACAACTTCTCTACTGCCATGCTAACTGTATAATGATATTATACAACAAACACAAGAAGAGAATTCAAATGTAATGGGAAGACAATGGAAATAGAAAGTCAAAACAAGTGTGCATTGCGTGCAGCATTACCTTGGTGGCAAAGAACACGTCTAACCAAATGACGTGTCTTAACAAGTGACCTGGAAGAACGAATCTCAGGTCAAAAAGGTCAAAAATCAGCATGCCGACAACTCGCTGTCATGCATTTTATTTGTTCCTTGACCGACTAACCATCGGTGCCTGGCATACAAACACCACTGCATGTTGCTCTTCCCACGGTTGCATGGTTTTGCGTGGTTTTCTCTACTGTGGTGCTTGGTGGCATGCGCAGCCCAAATGGTCATGTACTATTGTACTGTTTCCTTTCTCCCAGTTTCAGGCAGCGTTCCTAATCTCATTCTCTCTCCCCTTCTTTTATTCATCGCCATTTGGCAGTTGCGGACACCCCTACTCCGCCTCCCCCTCCTCCGCCCGATGACCTGCCCATGTTTGATGAAGCTCCTCCCCCTCCTCCACCCCCGCCAGTTGACTACGAGGAAGAGGAAGCGGCTGTAGTTCAGTACAGCGACTCGTATGCTGATGGAGATCCCCAGTGGGCGCCCAAGAGCTACATGCAGAAAGGTGTTCCTCAGAGCTCAATACCGACACCACTCTACTTCACTTCTCCTCCCTACCATACAATTCACACGGATTTATTTCAACTACGCTGAACTAGTCAACTACTTAAGCACATTTTGACACTCAGTAAATATGTTAATCTTCAGGCAACTATTTCTTACCCGTTGCATCCTAATCCAGTTTGCTAAGTCTCTCTCTCTCCCTCTGACGATTTTCCCCTCCTCTCCTCCTCAGTGGTGGCCATCTACGACTACACTGCGGATAAAAACGATGAGCTGAGCTTCATGGAGGGAGCCATCATCTACATCATTAAGAAGAACGATGACGGCTGGTTCGAGGGAATCAGTAGCGGAGTCACGGGCCTGTTCCCCGGCAACTACGTCGAGTCCATCATGCACTAAGCTGACTGAAGGGACCCTACTGCACTCTATTGATTCAGTGTTTCTACTACAGACCAATTGAAACAAGACGTCTGACCTTACGAAGCATGGGACGTGCTTTTGGATATGACAGAATGTTTGGTCTCTTACTAATTGCAAATAAATCAAATACAAAATATCTATTTACTTTATTTTGGTGGTGTTGTTGTGGGTGGGTTGAGGGGCATAAAGCATATAGAGAAGGAATAGGATAAGGCTGATGATGTACTCACAAGGGCTGTGATGTAGGGATGTTTTCAAAGACCAGGCAGTGGAGGCTGCATGAGGGGAAGACGGGCTCATAACAATAGCTGGAACGGAGTAAATGGAACGGCGTCAAAACACCTGGAAAACCATGTTTGATACCATTCCACTGATTCCGCTCCAGACATTACCACGAGCCCGTCTTCCCCAATTAAGATGCCACCAATTTCCTTTGAGACCAGGGTAACACTAGCTGAAGGACATCCTTCCTTTAAGAGTTCTTCCTGTTTCCGTATGCACGACGATAACATTTGACCCAACTATTCATCTATTGACCTACAGATTTCTCATGCACTTATAAAGTATTAATAATGTTTTTATGAGTGTATCACGAGTACTATGCTCTATGGAGACGATGTCTGTCAGACGGCATGTAAATGCATATGTAAACATTAGGCCATCTTGTGTAGACCTTCAGTGGAAGTGCTACTACTGTTAATTGTATATAATGTGAGCTGCAGCCTGTTGGTTGTCTGTAGTGTAAATTCAGTGAATGTCAATCTCATTATCTCAAGCAGGCTACTTACCACACACACACACATGGAAATGTCCTACAGAAGATTGTTTGATTTACTTCATTTTTTAATTGTTATTTTACTTTTTTGACAAAAACGTATTATAGACAAAAACAATAAACTCCATATTTACATACACACATTTTAACAAAAATGAAAGACCTCCCTTTTGGCCAGACCCACCACCTCGCCCGTCATCCCCTGGACGTCTCCTTTGCCACTACGCTTCAAACTGCACTATTCTGCCTCTCTCTGTTGCCCAAATTGTTCAATATTTAGATAACGCATATGATTCATTAATTAAAAAATGTATTTTTTTTTTTTTTTTATGATTTGACAAAAAAAAAAATTTTTAAAATACAATCAAAGTTATAATCAGAAGCCTGATCCATTTTGGGTAATAAATGTGAAATCTTATTTAGCTTTTTATGAATAACAAAACCTTTTATTTCTGTTTTATTTCAGTCGTTCCTGAAGTCTGAGCGTAAAGCATGCAAAATCTAATAAAAATGTATAACCTCTACGTTTAATTATGCTTCCATTTTGTTGTAATACTTAACATTCAATTTAGGCTTTTATTAATTTTTTTTAATTGATGAAATTGTCTAGACACAAAAGGCGTTCTGGGACTTGGTGTTATTTTCAAAATGCTCTAATTTGTCTTGAAAGAATTCATGTAAATGTAATATGTTTAATCTGGTAATACAGTGAAAAGCAACACCATTATGTCGTGAATCCCAGTTTGTAAATGACACATTCCCCTTTTCCCTATTTAGAGTTCCACGTCCATTTTAAGAAACGTTCTAATACACGTCTAATCTGAACAAAATGATTTATCGGTAGGTATTTTTTTTGGGGGGGGGGGGGGGGTCAAAGTATATAATGTAAACAGTGATGGATGATGATCAGCTGTTCTTCATGCCGTGTTAGTGGGCTTAGTTTTCAAAACTGTTTTGTCATGATGTTCATAAATAAAAAAATAAAAGACTATTCTGTGATAATGGTGACCAATATGACATCTCATATACCTCAGTCTTCACATAGAAAAAAAATAGATGACATCGTTTTAGAACGGTCATAAGTTTTATAACTCAGGTCTGGTTAAGTTGTTCTTTCATTGTTCCAAATTGACCCCAACCACTTTCTCCATAGTCATTTACGGCTGTAGCCCCCCCCCCTCTGATCCATCCCCATGACAATTCAGGTTGGTGTTTTCATTGGTTTAAAAAAAGGTTAAGATGGAACACGGCAGCCTTTCCGCTCCCTGGAAAACAGTAGCGATTGTTACTGAGTGGACTATCCTGGCTTAATCAATAACATGATATGAAAGGAATCGACACTGAGGGGACAAAACATTAAGAACGCTCTTTCCGTGACCGACTGACCAGGTGAAAGCTTATTGGATCTCACTTGTTATCCAATCAGTGTAGATGGAGGGGAGGAGACAGGTGAAAGAAAGTTGTTTAAGCCTCGAGACAGTTGAGACAAAAGATTGAAGTGCTTTTGAACGGGGTGCGGTGGCGGGTGAACGGGGTGCGGTGGCGGGTGAACGGGGTGGGGTGGCAGGTGAACGGGGTGCGGTGGCAGGTGAACGGGGTGCGGTGGCAGGTGAACGGGGTACGGTGGCAGGTGAACGGGGTACGGTGGCAGGTGAACGGGGTACGGTGGCAGGTGAACGGGGTACGGTAGCAGGTGAACGGGGTACGGTAGCAGGTGAACGGGGTACGGTAGCAGGTGAACGGGGCACCAGTTTGAGTGTGTCAAGAACTGCAACGCTGCTGGGTTTTTCACACTCAACAGTTTCCCGTGTGTATCAAGAATGGTCCACCCCCCAAAGGACATCCAGTCAACTTGACACAACTGTGGGAAGCATTGGAGTCAACATGGGCCAGCATCCCTGTGGAACGCTTTTGACACCTTGTAGAGTCCACGCCCCGCCGAATTCAGGCTGTTCTGAGGACCAAAAAAAGTGGTGCATCCCAATATTAGAAAGGTATTCCTAATGTTTTGTACACTCAATGTATATTGAACAGTCACTGTGATTCAGTGACCAGGAGAGTCAACGCCTACATCCCAAATGGCACCCTATGCCCTATATAGTGCACTAACTTTAGACACACACACACACACCTGTTGGCAGGCAAACAGGACTGGTCCGGTGGCCAGACCCAGCTTGAGATCTGTAGCTGAAGGCTTTCCTAGTTGGCTGGCACACGCTGTGAAGTCAAGCACATCATCCACCAGCTACGAGACACACACACACACACACACACACACACACACCAATAACTTAAACATTTCAATGTTAAATAAGGACATTAAAATGATTAAAATGGCACCATTGATTCAAGAGGCATAAAACTACATATTAGAAATGTACCTGGAAGGCGATGCCAACATTCCTCCCATACTGGAAGGCTATTTCATGAACCTCTGGATCAGAGTTCACTAGAATGGATACCTTGAAATGGACAAGAACCACCCGGTCAACACAAACCTATTCAGTTGGGAAACACACGACTTCCTGGAAGTCTGCATTATTTGTGTGGAGATAGAATGTACATACAGCTTTACAACTGTTGGCGATAAGACTGGCAGTCTTCTTAAATGTCTTGTCGAGGTAGTGTTTAAATCTCTCATTCTCATTTTCTTTGGAGCCCAGCTGCATGAATTCACCTGGAACATCAGCAAATATATTAGTGTGAACAGAGAGAGAGAGAGTTTCCTTTGGTAATCTTAAAACAAAAACAACTTTCATTACTGTAATTTCCAGATTATTAAGCGCACCTGAATATAAGCCGCACCCCACTGAATTTTTTAAAAAATTATTATTTTGAACATAAATAAGCCGCACATGTATATAAGCCGCAGGTGCCTACCGGTACATTGAAACAAATTAACTTTACACAGGCTTTAACGAAACACGGCTTGTAACAAAAATAAATAGGCTTTAACGAAACACGGCTTGTAACAAAAAT
This sequence comes from Salmo salar, assembly GCF_965601325.2. Classification (NCBI taxonomy): domain Eukaryota; kingdom Metazoa; phylum Chordata; class Actinopteri; order Salmoniformes; family Salmonidae; genus Salmo; species Salmo salar. The sequence goes on from NC_138309.1 coordinate 84,735,975, forward strand.
AAAAAATTAGCAGTAAACAGTAGCCTACCAAGAAAGTCATTGGTCACTATCTTCCTCCTCCTGTGCACTGAAACCACTGAAGTCATCTCCTTTCAAAAAAAATTGAAAGCGGGAAAAATCCATATATTAGCCGCGTCATTGTTTAAGCCGCGAGGTTCAAAGCGTGGGGGGAAAAAAAGTTGCGGCTTATAGTCCAGAAATTACGGTACTCATTTCCCCTTACAGAATCAGAAGCGCTGCATAACAACCTCTAGATGGTAAAGGAGCAGGTAATGGTGATTACCAAACCCCCCCCCCCCTCCAAAAAAAAGGTATACAGTAACTAACAGACAGATAAAAAATCAACTGTTTTGAAACTGAAATGAACTGCATATATTGTGCAATGTGTCACAGGCAAATGATCTGAGCCAAGGTCTCCATTGGGAGAAACTATAGTCCTAACCATTACACCAAAAGAACCTCTTTTGGCCGAGGTTGAGGCAGGGCTACCTTATTATCACAAGACCGACTCACGTCTCCTTACCTCGCACCAGATCCTCCATGACCTGAGACAGGACTGACACCACTGTGTTGTTGCCGATACGGGCCAGAGCCATGGAGGCTGCCGAGAGGATGAAGTCTCCAGCTAAAATGGCCTGGGAATAAGAACAGAGAACACATACAGTCAAAGGATCTTACAACTACTAAAAGGGTATATTAGTTTGTCATAAGATGCATCACAGAAAAGTGATAGTATTGCACCTTCAAGAGAACTTGGGGCCATTTCATATGACCTTTTTTTTCCTCTCTCAATAACATTATTGCATATGTTGCAGTTGAGTAGTTTAGTGTAGTGTGTGTGTACGACAACATGACTGGCTACTGCTAACAGACAACCACCCCCCTGTTCGGAGGACTCGGCTAACCTTTCTCTCGCCCCACACTTCGTTGATAGTGGTCTTCCCCCTGCGCTTGTCCGAGCCATCGATGACATCATCGTGGACCAGGCTGGCAGTGTGGATCATCTCAGAGATCATAGCTATGGATCGCTGACCTGGGAGCAGATCTCTACAGAGAGAGAGAGAGAGAGAGACAGATGGGGGAGAAGGTAGAGAGAGAGCACAGTTATTCCTTTCTCACATCTCACTAATATGGGCAGCCTGAATTAATTTGTTTATTGCAATGGTATTGCAATGATATGCATGATTAATTAAGACTAATACAGCCATCTCCTGTAACGAAGTCAAAAAAATAATTATCTAACAGCCCATCTTCCCTTTCTAATCTGTGTATTCTCCTCAGATACGTGTGACAACTTGTTCCTGGTGTGTGTGTGTGTGTGTGTGTGTGTGTGTGTGTGTGTGTGTGTGTGTGTGTGTGTGTGTGTGTGTGTGTGTGTGTGTGTGTGTGTGTGTGCGCGCGCGCTGGATACTGTACGTTTCCTTAGCATAGTTTCTCACCCAGGTCTGTCTCCTTGTAACCCATTAGTAGCCTTGTGTGACCATCCATTCTCTTTTGTTTCACTATCTAAACGAGAGCCGTCAGGATGACGCATCAGGCTACATAGTATCAAGTATGTATGTCTGCAGGGTAGCCTCGTGGTTAGAGCGGAGGGACGGCAGGTACCCTCGTAGTTAGAGCGGAGGGACGGCAGGTAGCCTCGTAGTTAGAGCGGAGGGACGGCAGGTACCCTCGTAGTTAGAGCGGAGGGACGGCAGGTAGCCTCGTAGTTAGAGCGGAGGGACGGCAGGTAGCCTCGTAGTTAGAGCGGAGGGACGGCAGGTACCCTCGTAGTTAGAGCGGAGGGACGGCAGGTACCCTCGTAGTTAGAGCGGAGGGACGGCAGGTACCCTCGTAGTTAGAGCGGAGGGACGGCAGGTACCCTCGTAGTTAGAGCGGAGGGACGGCAGGTACCCTCGTAGTTAGAGCGGAGGGACGGCAGGTACCCTCGTAGTTAGAGCGGAGGGACGGCAGGTACCCTCGTAGTTAGAGCGGAGGGACGGCAGGTACCCTCGTAGTTAGAGCGGAGGGACGGCAGGTACCCTCGTAGTTAGAGCGGAGGGACGGCAGGTACCCTCGTAGTTAGAGCGGAGGGACGGCAGGTAGCCTCGTGGTTAGAGCGGAGGGACGGCAGGTAGCCTCGTGGTTAGAGCGGAGGGACGGCAGGTACCCTCGTGGTTAGAGCGGAGGGACGGCAGGTACCCTCGTGGTTAGAGCGGAGGGACGGCAGGTACCCTCGTAGTTAGAGCGGAGGGACGGCAGGTACCCTCGTAGTTAGAGCGGAGGGACGGCAGGTACCCTCGTAGTTAGAGCGGAGGGACGGCAGGTACCCTCGTAGTTAGAGCGGAGGGACGGCAGGTAGCCTCGTGGTTAGAGCGGAGGGACGGCAGGTAGCCTCGTGGTTAGAGCGGAGGGACGGCAGGTAGCCTCGTGGTTAGAGCGGAGGGACGGCAGGTAGCCTCGTGGTTAGAGCGGAGGGACGGCAGGTAGCCTCGTGGTTAGAGCGGAGGGACGGCAGGTAGCCTCGTGGTTAGAGCGGAGGGACGGCAGGTAGCCTCGTGGTTAGAGCGGAGGGACGGCAGGTAGCCTGGTGGTTAGAGCGGAGGGACGGCAGGTAGCCTAGTGGTTAGAGCGGAGGGACGGCAGGTAGCCTAGTGGTTAGAGCGGAGGGACGGCAGGTAGCCTAGTGGTTAGAGCGTAGAGGTGGCAGGTAGCCTAGTGGTTAGAGCGGAGGGACGGCAGGTAGCCTAGTGGTTAGAGCGTAGAGGTGGCAGGTAGCCTAGTGGTTAGAGCGTAGAGGTGGCAGGTAGCCTAGTGGTTAGAGCGTAGAGGTGGCAGGTAGCCTAGTGGTTAGAGCGTAGAGGTGGCAGGTAGCCTAGTGGTTAGAGCGTAGAGGTGGCAGGTAGCCTAGTGGTTAGAGCGTAGAGGTGGCAGGTAGCCTAGTGGTTAGAGCGTTGGGCCAGTAACTGAAAGGTTGCTGGATCGAATCCCCGAGCTCACAAGATACAAATTTGTCGTTCTGCCCCTGAACAAGGCAGTTAACCCACTGTTCCCCGGTAGGCTGTCATTGTAAATAAGAATTTGTTCTTAACTGACTTGCCTAGTTAAATAAAGGTTAAATAAATACCTGGTAATGCATACTACCTACCTAGTTGACTAGGCTACACCCAGGATAATGTCTTACCCGTCTTGGTTGCTGTGACTATTGCAGGCCCGGGCCATCAGCACCACTATCATGGGTCGGAAAGCCTTGCCCTTCCCGTCAAAATAGTAGTCACATAAGGACTTCAACTCTGATTTGGACACAAAAAGTTCCTGTGAAACCCAGAAAATACATATTTATTACAGTTATGTTATGAAATCACTAACAATAGTCTGATGAGCTAAATACCACTGTAGCCATGCTACGTCACAATAATACATTTCATTTATAGCGCACTTTTCATCGGATAAACAATCTCAATGATGACTCATTCAATTTACTTACCTTCTTGATATCTTCGTACAAATTATTCAAGTCTTTTTGGGCTAGAGCGAAGGGGTCCTTCAACTTGGCGTCGCTGTGTATCCTTTTGCAGCAACAAGGCTTCTGTGTAGGGTAAAGCAACCTTGATTTGTGCCTACAGGGAAATACACGTCAATTAAATCACACGTGTAAATTAAAAATGCACACAAACACATGAATCAATCTACGTCATATAAACGCTTAAATCTCAGACTCACCTTGTCAGAATAGAGTTGCCTAGTGAGGTTGTGTGTACAGTCCTTGAGGACAGCCCCTGAAATGACACAAATTAACCTGAACACCACAACATTAGCACATGTAACCTAATGTTGACCTTTAAGTCAGGTGAGTGGTGAGAATTTAAAAAGCTTTTAGTCCTGGTTTTTGAAGGACAGCTAACAACACCGAGGTCGAGTTGAAAGGACATTTACATTTTAGTCATTTAGCAGACGCTCTTATCCAGAGATAAGAGATACATTTCCTGCATTTTTTGTTGTTGTACTGGGCCCCCCGTGGGAATCGAACCCACAACCCTGGCGTTGCACACACCATGCTCTACCAACTGAGCCACAGGGACCTTCTAGTAAACGTTAGGTAGTGAACCACATAACGTTACCCTTGACCAACGTAGGTTACCCACTAGCAGTTCTGTCTAGTGATAACCTATTGTCGCTAATAGGGTTCAACTAGTGAGATAAATCAAGTTCAAAACTTAGTAACGTTACATAGCAATCCTGAAATGACACGCAGCGTCTTGACCTTTAGCTAAACAGAGACTACATAAACCAGCTAACGTTACTGTCAGCTAGAATTACACTCTAACTAACATTATAGCCAGAAAAGCAATGTCATTCATACAATATTGTTTTAGTTAGGTACTACAACTAGAAATAAAACTGGGACTAAATCCCAATATAAACTACACCAAGCCAGCTGTAACTCATTGAATAAGAGCACTTCCATGTTCTCTACTACTGGTTGACCTTTCTCGAGGTGACAGCCCGCCAGCCCGCCCGGTGATATCTTACCTCATTTCCCGGGCCAGAGACGGTTCCAGTTCCTCGGAGGAACAACGAGGTAGCAGAAGTTCCGTTAAAACAGCATATGGTTTCTAGTAAACTCGTACAGGTCGAGGCTGTAGTCCGCCACCTCCAACAGCGTCTCCACGGTTTCGCCATGTTCCTCCGTACACATCCCTGGAACAGGTTAAAAAACGTGACGCCGGCAGCGGACGAACGCTAATTACGTTGGATGACGTCATGGCGTTTATTTTTGTTTAAATTATCTAGACGTACAGAAATAGGGTTGACGTCAGTGTACGTGGTTTTCCGGTTAAATTTTGCAACTTTGTTAAAAGGACGTTGCGGGTGAAAATGTATTGACATGTGGGTTTTTGGGCTACTTCTAAATTGCACCCGCGGCCGCCATGACATCTTTCTTAAAAAAAACACAAAAAACACCTATATACATATATAATATACACACACACACACAAATACACTGAACAAAAAATATAAATATGTAAAAGTGTTGGTCTCATGTTTCATCGACTGAAATAAAACATCCCATACACACACAAATATGTCTCTAAAATGTTGTGCACGAATTTGTTTACATTCCTATTAGTGATTATTTTATAATTTGTCAAGATAATCCATCCACTTGACAGGTGTGGCATATCAAGAAACTAATTTAATGTGCACCTTATGCTGGGGACATTAAAGGGGGGGGGGGGGGGGGGGGGGCTGTGGAGTATTTCTGTCTGTAATAAAGCCCTTTGGTGGGGAAAAACTCATTCTGATTGGCTCCCAAGTGGGTGGGTCTATGCACTCCCAGGCCCACCCATGGCTGCAACCCTGCCCAGTCCTGTGAAATCCATAGATTAGGGCCTAATGAATTTATTTCAATTGACTGATTTCCTTATATGAACTGTAACTCAGCAAAATCTTTTAAATTGTTGCTTTTATATTTTAGGCTCCCAAGTGGCGCAGCGGTCTAAGCCACTGCATCTCAGTGCTAGAGGCGTCACTACAGACACTGGTTCGATCCAGGGCTCTAAAATATAGTTGCCAACTGACAAAACCCAACATGACAACATTACCTCATTTTTTTATTTGCCATTTCATGTTCTACTGTTTTAATTTCAATAATGTGCAAATTAATACAGTTTTATATTAACACTTGCATACACGTTTAATAAACCAGACAAACTAGTGTGTGTAATGAAATTCATTTTAATAATCCACTTGTCACAACAGTTCAAATCTAAATTTCAAAACCACCAACCCTGTGCTGACCGAGGAGACAATTTACCAACTGACAATTACAGGGCTAGCCAACTGACAGTACAGGGCTAGCCAACTGACAGTACAGGGCTAGCCAACTGACAGTACAGGGCTAGCCAACATACAGTACAGGGCTAGCCAACATACAGTACAGGGCTAGCCAACTGACAGTACAGGGCTAGCCAACTGACAGCACAGGGCTAGCCAACTGACAGCACAGGGCTAGCCAACTGACAGCACAGGGCTAGCCAACTGACAGTACAGGGCTAGCCAACTGACAGTGTCTATGGACCTCCTGGAAGTGCTTTATTCAAGTGTCCTTGGTTTTATTTATCACTAAAACAAAATGGTGTCCATCTGAAACATTTTCTGTTACGCATTTTACTAAGTGCTCTTTGTTTGTGACATTTTCTTTGATTTCATCAAGGATGTGATATCAAAACCTTGTGTTTCTTCTCTTGGTGGACCCTGGAGAAAAAAAACAAATAGAAGTGGATTCATAGACCAACATCTCGAAATTACACATACGTCCCACCAAATGGCACCCTATTCTCCTTTTATAGTGCACTTTTGACAAAAGCAGTGCACTACAAAGGGAATAGGGTCCCATTTGGGACACAAACCTAGTATAGTGAATAGTCGTTAGTGAAACAAGAGCAGATAAAGGAAACCTTTTCCTCTGAAATCGTTGTGGCACCTCATCGTCATCATTTTCCTCATCTCTGACTCTCTGGTATACCAGCGGCTTACACAGAGCTTTCCTCAGTGCTAGTCTCGCTGAAAATAAAATCGAGCCAGAACCACCAGGTACTCACTCATAGAAAACACATTTGATCCATGCAACAGGGTTGGTATTCATACTGCGTCTCAGATTACGAGTCCCGGCAGTCTATTCATTAGGATCTATAAAGCTAAACTAAACCTACATTAGCATTCCTACTCTAGTACGCTTTATAAATACGAGAACGGATATTTAGGATGACTAAAGGATAATATCAATTAAATATATTGACTAAGGTTGGGTTATGTTACCTTGTTGTGGCAGTGAGCTGTGTGGTTTCTGTCTAGGCTTGGCACCTCCACTCTCCCATGTACCCGGATCTGAAGTATTAACGCTGTCTCGGCACAGTCCATCTACAGCAGAGATAAGATAGAGCAAATGTATGGTTAAGTACATCGGTAAGGGAATAGGGCACCATTTTGGAAGCAAAGCAATGAAAATGTCCTTTACATGTCCTGTGTTGCTTATCCCCAGTTCCGTGTCCACTCTCCCCCTCCACCACATGGCCTTCATAATACTCCAGCTCTGATCCCACCAGCACCGTTTCTGGTTCCTGCTCCTCGGGCCCTATAGCCTCTCTCCACTGGCCTCTCTTACAGCTGTGCTTGTGTAGAGGGAGAGGCTGGTGTTTCTTGTGGACAGGGTGCTTCTTCACGACCACCTTACTGGGGTGCGTTCTCTCACAAGTCCTTACAGATCTGGGTTGTTCCTGCTCGACCACCTCGTCAGAGTCCCCGGCGGCGTACACCCTGGGGCTGTGATGAACTTTAACCCTGCTGCTCACCTCTCCTCCTTTCAGCAGGCTCGATCCACAGCAGACGCACATGAGCTTCTTGGACTGGGGACAGACTTCCTTGACATCTGCCTCTCCGAGGTCTGCAGAGAACCTCCCTCCTGCGTAGACTGAACATCCGGGAAACACATCCGCGTCCTCCAGATCGGTGGAGAACATCTCGTCCCGGGAAGAGAGCTCGTCCAGGGATGAACACAGGACACTGAGCCTCTCGTGAGCCGTCTGTGGGTGGCAGTAGTGGTGGTGACGGACTGGGGTGGTGGAGGAAGTAGCGAGAGAACGGCCAGAGGACAGAGAGGCCTGGAGGTCTTCACACAGCAGAGCAGAGCTGGAGCTGGCAGAGATGTCCTTCTGCAGAGCGCTTGCTGTAAACACCTTGTCAATTTAAATCAAATGAAAGTTTATTTGACAATACAGATACATAATGAAATTCTTAACTTACAAGTTCTCCTCTGTAACAATGCAGCTATTAAAACCTATTCCATAAAAAGTAAAGTAAAACGTGACCTTGTCAAAGGGCAGACAGAGGATCTGGTAGGACAGGTCAACATCCAGTTCACACAGACTCCCATCTGGAACATCAAACGTTTCTCCTCCGTGTTTAATGTGCTCTAAGGCTTGCCAGTCAGAGGCTAAGGGTGATGGTAGTGACTGGGGGGAGAGCAGGTTGGAGCAGTGACTCTGAGGCCTCAGAGGTCCCTCAGTGGAACTAGTACCCTCCTTTGCCTGGTTGTCTGGGTCTTCGGGTCTGGGGCTGTCATCTGACTGTGAGACGGCAGACAGGAGGCAAAGATTCTCCGAAGAACAGCTACGAAGATAGTCATCCTCATCCTCTGCATGATGCCGCATCTCCGGGTTATCCTCCTCGTGATCAGATGAGCTTTCCAATGGGGGCTCCTCGTCAGAGTCTACAGCCCAGCCCTCCTGAAGCCCCAGGTCTCCAAGGCTCCGACTCGACTCGTCGTCATAGACCGCCGCTGTGGAGTCACTGACGCTGAACAACCTGCCCAGTGGAGACGACGATTGCAAATGGCTGCTTTCCAACTTACCATACGAGGCTCCATGACTACTGTGTATGATGTCTCCCCCCACCTCACGTTTCCCTTCCTTATTATCTGACGAGAAGATTCCAGAAGCTTGGGAAACAACGCTGGAATCAAGCTCTTTCTCAGAGCCCTGCTTCTCGTTGGTCTGGAGTTTTTCCAGACAGTCGGTGAGCTTGTACAGAGCATCACTGGACTGGGTCTGAGCCTCCGAACTGGCCACCTCTCTCTGGGCCTGAGCCTGGTGAATGAACAAATTAAATAATGAATTCATTAATAATCTAATGAATTGAATATATAACATTTAAAATACATAAGTTGTCTTATACATCTGAGCACAATAATACATACACTGTAGTGTTGTTGTTGCTGCTGGTGGAACATGGGGTCATGCACCAGAGGTGGGTGGAAACGAGGTGGGTCGTACATGCATCTGTAATCAACTGGATGCATGTGTGGAACAATGTATTGACCAGGATACTGCATGTATGGGTATGGGGACATGTATGAACTAGGACGTCCAAAAGGATAACTTCCTGTAGAGAACATATGGTTTTATCAAGACAATATGACCATGCAGTAATACACTATATATACAAGAAGTATTTAGACACCCCTTCAAGTTAGTGGATTCGGCTATTTCAACCACACCCGTTGCTGACAGGTGTATAAAATTGAGCAAAAAGGCATGCAATCTCCATAGACAAACATTGGCAGTAAAAATGGCCTTACTGAAGAGCTCAGTGACTTTCAACGTGACACCGTCATAGGATGCCACCTTTCCAACAAGTCAGTTCGACAAATTTCCGACCTGCTAGAGCTTCCCCCGGTCAACTGTAAGTGCTGTTAATGTGAAGTGAAAGCATCTAGGAGCAACAACGGCTCAGCCGCGAAGTGGTAGGCAACACAAGCTCACAGAACGGGACCGCCGAGTGCTGAAGCAACACTCACTACAGAGTTCCAAACTGTCTCTGGAAGCAACATCACCACAAGAACTGTTCATCTGGAGCTTGGTGAAATGGGTTTCCATGGCCGAGCAGTCGCACCACAAGCCCATGTGCAGCGCTAACCGTCGGCTGGAGTGGTATAAAGCTCACCGCCATTGAACTCTGGAGCAGTGGAAACGTGTTCTCTGGAGTGATGAATCACGCTTACATTCTGGCAGTCCGACGGACTGATCTGGGTTTGGTGGATGGCAGGAGACTGTAAAGTTTGGTGGAAGAAGAATAATAGTCTGGGGCTGTTTTTCATGGTTCGGTCTAGGCTCCTTAGTTCAAGTGAAGGATAATCTTAACGCTACAGCACACAATGACATTCTAGACGATTCTGTGCTTCCAACTTTGTGGCGACCGTTTGGGGAAGGCCCTTTCCTGTTTCAGCATGACATTTCCCCCGTGCACAAAGCGAGGTCCATACAGAAATGGTTTGTCGAGATCGGTGTGGAAGAACTTGACTGGCCAGCACAGAGCCCTCAACCCCATCGAACACCTTTGGGATGAAATGTAACGCCGACTGAGAGCCAGGCCTAATCGTCCAACATCAGTTCCCAACCTCACTAATGCTCTTGTGGCTGAATGGAACCAAGTCCCCCTGCAGCAATGTACCAACATCTAGTGGAAAGCCTTCCCAGAAGAGTGGAGGCTGTTATAGCAGCAATGTACCAACATCTAGTGGAAAGCCTTCCCAGAAGAGTGGAGGCTGTTATAGCAGCAATGTTCCAACATCTAGTGGAAAGCCTTCCCAGAAGAGAGGAGGCTGTTATAGCAGCAATGTTCCAACATCTAGTGGAAAGCCTTCCCAGAAGAGAGGAGGCTGTTATAGCAGCAATGTTCCAACATCTAGTGGAAAGCCTTCCCAGAAGAGTGGAGGCTGTTATAGCAGCAATGTCCCAACATCTAGTGGAAAGCCTTCCCAGAAGAGTGGAGGCTGTTATAGCAGCAACGTTCCAACATCTAGTGGAAAGCCTTCCCAGAAGAGAGGAGGCTGTTATAGCAGCAATGTTCCAACATCTAGTGGAAAGCCTTCCCAGAAGAGTGGAGGCTGTTATAGCAGCAATGTTCCAACATCTAGTGGAAAGCCTTCCCAGAAGAGAGGAGGCTGTTATAGCAGCAAAGGGGGGACCAACTCCATATTAATGCCCATGATTTTGGAATGAGATGTTCAACGAGCAGGTGTCCATACTTTGATCATGTCGTGTATTTGTGTCAATGAAAATCATCCACTGTAAACTAATACTCCATAATTCTGGTTTGAGAAATAAAGTGTACGACTGAAATGGCACCCTATTCCCTATTATAGTGAACTATGTGGCCCATAGGACCCTGGTCTAAAGTAGTGCACTATATAAGGAATACGGTGATATTTGGGACACAGACATAAAAACATGAAAAGTAGGCCTACCTGAACCAGGTAAGGTATAGTGGTTATACGGGTTGTTCATATTATGCCACTGATGATGATACATGTTGTAGTAAGGTTGAGAAGCCGGCTGAACATAGAAGAAGGGCCTTGGGTGGTTGACCTGCCGCTGGTTGTGTTGACCACTCTCCATCGACTGTGGGTGTTTGCTTCCTTCTATATATTAAAAAAGATATATTCTTTAGATTAAAAATCTATTTTACAAGACAGCCCTGTATACATTACAATAAAAACATACACATGTGTATAAAACAATATAATTCAGCACACTAACAAAACAAACATATTTAATTAATAAAAGCAATCGCATTCAACTACCATTATGAATAATCAGCGTGAATAAAAAAATATTTAGATCATATCAGTTAATTCAGAGCGTTCAGACTCAGGCTACAGGAGGAGCCGACAGATCTGGGACCAGGCTACAGGAGGAGACGACAGATCTGGGACCAGGCTACAGGAGGAGCCGACAGATCTGGGACCAGGCTACAGGAGGAGCCGACAGATCTGGGACCAGGCTACAGGAGGAGCCGACAGATCTGGGACCAGGCTACAGGAGGAGCCGACAGATCTGGGACCAGGCTACAGGAGGAGACGACAGATCTGGGACCAGGCTACAGGAGGAGCCGACAGATCTGGGACCAGGCTACAGGAGGAGCCGACAGATCTGGGACCAGGCTACAGGAGGAGCCGACAGATCTGGGACCAGGCTACAGGAGGAGCCGACAGATCTGGGACCAGGCTACAGGAGGAGACGACAGATCTGGGACCTGCCTACAGTGAAAGTAGCCCTGGAAAACCCTCCTCCTAAGTTTGGTTTTCAGTGGTTAGCGTCGCCCACGGTTGGCTGCATGTGAACTACAATTCCGACAAGGTGTTTTAAAATTCAGAAACGTCAACAATCATCGCTTGCCAAACTGTTTTGGAAACATATGCTGATATGCCCCTTATCTGTCAGTTAGAAATGTTTCAAATAAGGGACAGTTCCACATTTACTGGAGTGGTTCAAATCAGGGGAGGGCTGTCTAATTTTTTTGTTTGGGGGGGGGGGGGGGGGGGGGGAATAGTTGTGTTTTAGTTTTTTTGGGGCACAGGAGAGGGTAGTGAATTTTTTCCCCCTGGTTTACATTCGCTCTTTTGCAGGTTTTACTATGTAATTTCTTCCATCCTAGCCATATTTACTCATCTGCTTGCCTCCACCTCCCCCATACTTGGTACTTCCCTTATGGACTACGCTTTTTCACACGCTAACTTTTACTATACCACAGGTCAATATAGACTACCAGTCTGTCTATCCACCATTCATAGTGACAATATAATCTACCAGTCTGTCTATCCACCATTCATAGTGACAATATAGTATACCAGTCTGTCTATCCACCACTCATAGTGACAATATATACTACCAGTCTGTCTATCCACCACTCATAGTGACACTATAGTCTACCAGTCTGTCTATCCACCACTCATAGTGACAATATAGACTACCAGTCTGTCTATCCACCATTCATAGTGACAATAGTGCTAGGTGGATAGTTTGTCCAGATCAGCAATAGGCTAACTAGCATCATACCACACATGCATTCAAAGCTGCATCAATTTTCAATATGAATCCACAAGAACCAATATGAATAGCTGATGGGTAGCAGAGAGGCCAGGTGGAACCAATATGAATAGCTGATGGGTAGCAGAGAGGCTAGGTGGAACCAATATGAATAGCTGATGGGTAGCAGAGAGGCTAGGTGGAACCAATATGAATAGCTGATGGGTAGCAGAGAGGCCAGGTGGAACCAATATGAATAGCTGATGGGTAGCAGAGAGGCTAGGTGGAACCAATATGAATAGCTGATGGATAGCAGAGAGGCCAGGTGGAACCAATATGAATAGCTGATGGGTAGCAGAGAGGCCAGGTGGAACCAATATGAATAGCTGATGGGTAGCAGAGAGACCAGGTGGAACCAATATGAATAGCTGATGGGTAGCAGAGAGACCAGGTGGAACCAATATGAATAGCTGATGGGTAGCAGAGAGACCAGGTGGAACCAATATGAATAGCTGATGGGTGGCAGAGAGGCCAGGTGGAACCAATATGAATAGCTGATGGGTAGCAGAGAGGCCAGGTGGAACCAATATGAATAGCTGATGGGTAGCAGAGAGGCCAGGTGGAACCAATATGAATAGCTGATGGGTAGCAGAGAGGCCAGGTGGAACCAATATGAATAGCTGATGGGTAGCAGAGAGGCTAGGTGGAACCAATATGAATAGCTGATGGGTAGCAGAGAGGCCAGGTGGAACCAATATGAATAGCTGATGGGTAGCAGAGAGGCCAGGTGGAACCAATATGAATAGCTGATGGGTAGCAGAGAGGCCAGGTGGAACCAATATGAATAGCTGATGGGTAGCAGAGAGACCAGGTGGAACCAATATGAATAGCTGATGGGTAGCAGAGAGACCAGGTGGAACCAATATGAATAGCTGATGGGTAGCAGAGAGACCAGGTGGAACCAATATGAATAGCTGATGGGTAGCAGAGAGGCCAGGTGGAACCAATATGAATAGCTGATGGGTAGCAGAGAGGCCAGGTGGAACCAATATGAATAGCTGATGGGTAGCAGAGAGACCAGGTGGAACCAATATGAATAGCTGATGGGTGGCAGAGAGGCTAGGTGGAACCAATATGAATAGCTGATGGGTAGCAGAGAGACCAGGTGGAACCAATATGAATAGCTGATGGGTGGCAGAGAGGCCAGGTGGAACCAATATGAATAGCTGATGGGTAGCAGAGAGACCAGGTGGAACCAATATGAATAGCTGATGGGTAGCAGAGAGGCCAGGTGGATCATTACACACGAAAAACAGTGAAGACATGAGACACCAGACTAAAAAATCTCCCCCTATGTTTAGGAACAACACAATTATCCTACCTAGAATAGCAGATAACGCCACAATACAATAAATAAATGCATTATTGTTTTCAAATGAGTACAAAAATTGTACTTTAGGCTGCAGTGAAAACGTCCAATCCAAGCCACTGTCCCTTATGCACCAAGAACCTAACGCTTCAATATAGCCTAAATAATAAATCATTTAACTTTCAAAATGTATTACCTTGTGTGTGACATAAACACAACCAGTCACAATGTTTTAACCTGATTAGGCCACCTCAAAAGTATTCTGTAGACTTGCACACGTTTGTCCCAAAATATAATTCCAGTATCCTCAAAAACCGCTTGACATGAACCAGGATTCCATCCAACCTTTTTATGCAAAGTACATGTCGGATAATTATTATTATTTTTTTTTAAAAGGTCACGACATCATGGGAAAGCATGTTGTTTACTAGGCTGGATGAAATAAGTTATGAACTTCAAAAGGGTGGTGAAAGAGCACTGTGACGAGCTTGGTGATCCTTTACAATAATTATCCAGGGTCTTATTCTGGTGACATGATGAGCGATACAATTGGCTGCCATTTGACAAATAATCTCATCATGCAGGCTATACCCACACCTTATCTGCAAGCTGTAGAGCGCATGTACCAATACCAGAGGGGGAACATTCGTACCATTTTTTGTGACAAAACCATCAGTAGGCCTAGAGTTGAAAATGAGATTTGAATTCGCATGTTAAAAGGGTTTCCACCGCAAAACGTAGTTTTATGTGCACTACGTATTTATGCACATGTCGATTTGATGGAAAGAACTGATGGGGGGAAAATTATGCAGATTTTAGAATATTGCCATGACAATCGGTCACCAATTGGATGAAAACCTAGCTATAGACACCCTAAAGCAGGGTTTCCCAAACTCGGTCCTCGGAACCCCAAGAGGGGCACGTTTTGGTTTGTTCGTCCTAGCACTACACATCTGATTCAAATAATCAACTAATCCTCAAGCTTTGATCATTTGAATCAGCTGTACTAGGGCAAAAACCAAAACATGCCCCCCTTGCGGTCCCCAGGACAGAGTTTGGGGAACGCTGCCCTAAAGACCGGTGGACCAGTCCAGTGTCTCTGATTAGAACTGTACATCATGGTTCACCAGCAGCCCCAGTCAGTTAAGAACAAATTCTTATTTACAATGACGGCCTAGGAACAGTGGGTTAACTACCTTGTTCAGGGGCGGAACGACAGATTATTACCTTGTCAGCTCGGGGATTCCATCCAGAAACCTTTTTCGGTTACTGGCCCAGCGCTCTAACCACTAGGCTACCTGCCGCCCCTACCCTCTAACCCCTAGGCTACCTGCCGCCCCTACCCTCTAACCCCTGGGCTACCTGCCTCCCTTACACTCTAACCCCTGGGCTACCTGCCGCCCCTACCCTCTAACCCCTAGGCTACCTGCCGCCCCTACCCTCTAACCCCTAGGCTACCTGCCGCCCCTACCCTCTAACCCCTAGGCTACCTGCCGCCCCTACCCTCTAACCCCTAGGCTACCTGCCGCCCCTACCCTCTAACCCCTAGGCTACCTGCCGCCCCTACCCTCTAACCCCTAGGCTACCTGCCGCCTCTACCCTCTAACCCCTAGGCTACCTGCCGCCCCTACCCTCTAACCCCTAGGCTACCTGCCGCCCCTACCCTCTAACCCCTAGGCTACCTGCCGCCCCTACCCTCTAACCACTGGGCTACCTGCCCCCCCTACCCTCTAACCACTGGGCTACCTGCCGCCCCTACCCTCTAACCACTGGGCTACCTGCCGCCCCTACCCTCTAACCACTGGGCTACCTGCCGCCCCTACCCTCTAACCACTAGGCTACCTGCCGCCCCTACCCTCTAACCACTAGGCTACCTGCCGCCCCTACCCTCTAACCACTAGGCTACCTGCCGCCCCCTACCCTCTAACCACTAGGCTACCTGCCGCCCCTACCCTCTAACCACTAGGCTACCTGCCGCCCCCTACCCTCTAACCACTAGGCTACCTGCTGTCCCAAGCCAAGCCAAGCCTTCCATACTGGGTAGGGAGGGACGTCAAGCCAAGCCTTCCATACTGGGTAGAGAGGGACGTCAAGCCAAGCCTTCCATACTGGGTAGGGAGGGGCACCAAGCCAAGCCTTCCATACTGGGTAGAGAGGGACGTCAAGCCAAGCCTTCCATACTGGGTAGGGAGGGGCACCAAGCCTTCCATACTGGGTAGGGAGGGGCACCAAGCCTTCCATACTGGGTAGGGAGGGACGTCAAGCCAAGCCTTCCATACTGGGTAGGGAGGGGCACCAAGCCTTCCATACTGGGTAGAGAGGGACGTCAAGCCAAGCCTTCCATACTGGGTAGAGAGGGACGTCAAGCCAAGCCTTCCATACTGGGTAGAGAGGGACATCAAGCCAAGCCTTCCATACTGGGTAGAGAGGGACATCAAGCCAAGCCTTCCATACTGGGTAGGGAGGGATGTCAAGCCAAGCCTTCCATACTGGGTACAGAGGGATGTATTTTCTGTTTGTCAAGAATTGACAGTCAATTTGTGGCGTTGAAGATATTGAAGTGCTCTAAGTTGGTATGCTTTGTTTATTGGTTGTGGAGTGCATTGGCACAGAAACATGTGGAAAATTGATTGCATACATTTTATACAGTTCCAAATATAGCATCAAAATGTAGAAAATCTGATTTCCCCGTAGCTGATGATTGTCTGCAGACGGCTCTGATCCTAGTGGAATGAAACCGGCATGGAGCGCGAGGTCGTACATGGTGGTCTGCAAACCCTCAACCTTCTGGCCTGTAGCCCTGCACTGCATTTACTGTGCCAAATAGAAACATGCTTTAGCATGTCGTGTCTATAAACACAGGCTTGCTCCAGTTATGAACATTATTTGGGGTTAATTCTAAGCAGTGATTTATTTTTTAACAGTATAAGGGGAGGGCGATTTTTTTTTTAATTACATCTTTAGTTGGACCAGTCCCCTCCCCAGTAAAATGTCAAACTGTCCCTAAAAAAAGCAGTTTTGCACAGATCCGTACACTTCCTCCCCAGTTATGCTTACACAAAAGGTGTTTGGAGCACCCTAGATAACTAATTAGCACAGGTAGCCACCTATATCTGCTGCAAATAAGCGCTGTAACATGAAGCTATGCCCATGTGGGAACTCGAATCATAACACCACTTTCACCTGGGTTTTTTAACAGGTTAAATTACTTTGCAGTGTTGCGCTTCGTGTTCCCACATATGTAACATGAAGTTATGCCTCTCTTATTTACATTAGTTTGGCATTTTATGTAAGATACAAACCTTTCCAAACCCGTACCGAAAAACTTTCTGAACGACAGGGGGAGATCTTAACAAAATTCGTCCGGCCAGAAGTAGCCAAACGTGCACGGCTGCTAGATCAGCAAAATCTAGGTTTGATGTGCATTCCCGGTAAAACACTCGTACGCCCGGTGGACCGGATAGCAAGCATCATCCATTCAGCTGCAAAGGCATCATTTCTATCCTTAACAAGCTTTAATGGCAAAAAGGCATAATTTCTATCCTTAACTAGCTTTAATGGCAAAAAGGCATCATTTCTATCCTTAACTAGCTTTAATGGCAAAAAGGCATCATTTCTATCCTTAACTAGCTTTAATGGCAAAAAGGCATCATTTCTATCCTTAACTAGCTTTAATGGCAAAAAGGCATTAATGGAAAACGTGCTTACTTTCTTTATAAAACAATTTCACACCATTTTAGTATTTTCGGACAACTTTGTGGAAAACAGTTTCCTAAAAGAAAATACGCCTTTTTCCTTACTTCTCGCCATTAAAGCTTGTTGAGGAAAATGATGCCTTTGCAGCCGGAATGGAGCCAGTCCACAGCACAGGAGAATGTGTGGTCCATTACCAGGAGAACACATCATACCTAGACCACTGTGTAGATCTAGAGCCCATGCGCTATGCTAGAAGATGGGCATTGTGTGGTCCATTACCAGGAGAACACATCATACCTAGACCACTGTGTAGATCTAGAGCCCATGCGCTATGCTAGAAGATGGGCATTGTGTGGTCCATTACCAGGAGAACACATCATACCTAGACCACTGTGTAGATCTAGAGCCCATGCGCTATGCTAGAAGATGGGCATTGTGTGGTCCATTACCAGGAGAACACATCATACCTAGACCACTGTGTAGATCTAGAGCCCATACGCTATGCTAGAAGATGGGCATTGTGTGGTCCATTACCAGGAGAACACATCATACCTAGACCACTGTGTAGATCTAGAGCCCATACGCTATGCTAGAAGATGGGCACTATGGTCAATAGGCGCTACAGGTAGTTGCCGTCTATAAATGGGTTACAGTGAGACTTAAACATTTAAACTTTCACAACACTTGACAGTTAAATAGACTGGGGCCAGGGGAAATTTGGTTAGTTGGCCTACCGTCTATTTTCTGACGTATCCAATGATTATGAAAATGAGAGTGCTGAAAATTTAGATTAGATTTATATTACAATGTCACCATGTTACATTGGAAACACTTTTCTACTGTCAATCAAACGAGGTTCCTAATGAGCAATTTTTCTTGGCAGACTTGGTTGTTTTTAATCTTTCAAAACTATACTAAATAAAACAACGCACTCATCTTCAATAGTTTGAGCTACTGATAACGCCCTCACTGTCCAATCATTTTTACAGATTACACCTGCGCTCATCATCTGTTTCTTATTTCTGTGGCGGTTGGCAAACAACTTTTAAGGTGCATTACCGCCACCAACTGGACTGGAGTGTGGTTTAAATCCTACCCAATATTCTCGTCTCGCTAAGGAAACGAAAATACATAATTAAATACTACATCCCCTGAAGATTTCCCCAGCAGTTCACTTAATATTGACTCTTCAATCCCAGTACTCCTCAAATCTAATAGCAATCGCTCCCTTTCCCTCACATATTTATGGACCTGAAATAGTGTTCAACTGTCTCTGTTCCACTGTCTCTCCTGGCAATGATTCACCAGGGAACTGCATTGCTCTTTCTGCCCCCTGTACCCATAGGAATCCCCTGCCTTGCTCTTTCTGCCCCCTGTACCCATAGGAATCCCCTGTCTTGCTCTTTCTGCCCCCTGTACCCATAGGAATCCCCTGTCTTGCTCTTTCTGCCCCCTGTACCCATAGGAATGCCCTGCATTGCTCTTTCTCCCCCCTGTACCCATAGGAATCCCCTGCCTTGCTCTTTCTCCCCCCTGTACCCATAGAGCACGGCAGGGGATTCCTTTCTCCCCCCTGTACCCATAGGAATCACCTGCCTTGCTCTTTCTTCCCCCTGTACCCATAGGAATCCCCTGCCTTGCTCTTTCTGCCCCCTGTACCCATAGAGCACGGCAGGGGATTCCTTTCTCCCCCCTGTACCCATAGGAATCACCTGCCTTGCTCTTTCTCCCCCCTGTACCCATAGAGCATGGCATGGGATTCCTTTCTCCCCCCTGTACCCATAGGAATCACCTGCCTTGCTCTTTCTGCCCCCTGTACCCATAGGAATCCCCTGCCGTGCTCTTTCTGCCCCCTGTACCCATAGGAATGACCTGCCTTGAGGCCTCTACTATTGCTGTTCTTACTCCATCATTCAGTGTTTCTATATCTGAATTGAGATCAACCTGAGACTGCTCCTGTTCACTCAACTCCTGAAACGGACCCTACTGCGCTTCCCCAAATATCCATCTCCTCAATCCATTTCCTCCTAAATCTCCCACCCTCATTCCTACAGTACACATGATAGGATAGTGACAACTACCCCCTGTAGATTCCTCCTAAACCGACCAACTACATCTGCCTGCCATTGAACTGTAGATCAGATTAGGACCCAGAGCAGATGAATATCCAGTTACTGGGTCAAACCCAGTTCCCCGGCCATCATTAAGACTCACAAGCCTTTTCTCATCCGGTAGTTCCTCCAACACGTATCCGTTGACATCAGTCCGTAACCCTCTCCCCAGAGCGTACTACGAGCATTAAAATCCCCACACCACATCACCCGTCTCCGATCTTCACCTTCTACATTCTGAAGGACCATCAACCCTCGTCTCTTACACAGGTTGTAAAAGTTCACTATTAACATATTCCCCCAACCACACCTCTAGAACCACATACTCCTGTTCACCTCCCTTTCCCACACGCCTACATAGGATCTCTGTTCTTTCACCCTTTTTTACATTTCACCAACATTTTCTTCCAGAAGAGGGCACCATTTCCCTTGGAGAGACAGTTGAAGATGGACTGAGGGGGATTTGATTAAGATGCCCCTGGTTGAACCGGGCTATATCCCGTCAATGTGTCGGTGAGGGAGGAGCACCATACTCAACTCTAATGGTAATCTGCAACGCTTGGTCATATTGTCAACAAGGCAGCATGGTGCATCGTTCAGAAACGTACATCTCCTTTCCTTAACATACATGTTAGAATTTTCTAACTAGTTTTCATTGCGAAGGCAGATAAAGTGTTTATCACAAGCATCACTTCTGCATGTGAAAACACTGAATTGTACTCATTGTTAGCCCATTATTACTATAGGAACATAACATTACTCCTTAGTCCATGAAGTCCAAGGACCTTACATGGTATGTTCAAAGTGAGAATTGGCTTTGGAAGACCAAAATACTCCATCAAAACGTGAATCTATTCCCAAATGCGGTATGGTTCTAAAAACATAAACCCATTTACTTTCATATCACATCAAAATCATTCCACAAATGCAAAACATACACTTACTGTTTTAACCTGTTGTAACACAGTTGCAGCCAACAGTATTTTTCAGTGATCCGTTTTGTGGCTTTTGTCTTCCGTTTCCATCCAGGTGTTCAGAGACGCCGACAGCTAATCAGCACAGATAGTCCACTCTGTCTTCAGTTAACAAGCCTTGTAACATGGAAATATGGCCGTGTGGAAACTCGAACCCTATTAAAGGTGTATCTATTTAACCTTTTTATTTTATTTTATTAAATTATTTCTCACAGATATGAAAAATAAGGTCCGTTTGCTTCCAAACCCGTACCACAAGCGATGCGTGATAAATGTTCAGCCTCTTAACAAAGCTCCCCGCTAGAGAGAAGCATCCTTGTAATGTCGTGGAACCGAGAGTCATGATCAATGGCAACTCATTGTATACACGCATGACTGTTAGTAGCTTTGGATAGAATGGTCTGCTAAATGGCATATTATTATATTATTACTCCCTACCCCACAGGGTTTAACCTACATCACTTGTTTTTAACCGACTTCGCCGTCGGCCAGAACAGTGGTTGCACGCAAGGGAGCCTGGAGGCAGCCCGGTTCAACGCTTAACGCTTCGAACACACCGACTGTGTTTGCGTTTTGAAACACCAGAAGTACATTCATTTCCAATGGAACGCTGCGTTTGCCTTGCGGCATTGCGTTGCAGAGGCAGTTGCATTGAACGTCTGCATCAAATTGTATGCGTAGACTTGACAGAAAGTAGCAAAATGTGAATGTTGCATTTTTATTGGTCACATATTCAGTAAAAAAAAAAGTGGGATTACAAAATAAAAACAGTTTCATTGCATAATTTCTTTACATTTTTTATTCATTTATTTGCCAAGTATATTATTTATTCGATGACATCCACAAATGAATTGTGAGAGTATAATATAATTTCCCTCCAAAATGCAATAATAAATAGTCAAGATAGCAGAGTAGGCTCTTTCAACAATGAGACCAACGTTGAGGAAGGTGGTCTTGATCGCGCTGTTGGGCCGGGACCAGCCCCGCCGAAAGCGCAGGTCTGTGTGGGACCAGAGATGGTTAAAGTCCCGAAAGCAGGCAGGGGAGCTCCACCGTCTCATTCAAGAGCTTCGACTGTTTGGAGAGGAATTCCGAAGTTACTTTCCTCTGGACCCAAGCCAGTTCGATCACCTGCTCCAGATGGTTGGAGCCAGGATCACCCGGATGGATACCAACTACCGGGAGTCCATCAGCCCAGTTGAACGCCTGGCGATTTGTCTCCGCTAAGCTACATTCTAGTACATTTTTAAAGCCTTTGATACCATAATTGATTGATATTTGATACATTGTTTTTATGTTCAACCTAGCTAGCTAAAGAGCTCTAGTTAATAGTCCCTATTTGACATCAGATGTACTTTTACAGAATGTTCATTAGGACTATAACTTTTCCCAAAGTTGGTTTATAATCCTTTTTTAATTATGTTACAATGTTACCAAATGAAAAGAAAGTTGAGATGCCTTCTGCTCTGATGAAGGTAGGCTAGTCTTCACCAGGACCCCTTGTTGTTCAACACAGTTACAGGCCTTCTGCCCTGATGAAGGTAGGCTAGTCTTCACCAGGACCCCTTGTTGTTCAACACAGTTACAGGCCTTCTGCCCTGATGAAGGTAGGCTAGTCTTCACCAGGACCCCTTGTTGTTCAACACAGTTACAGGCCTTCTGCCCCTGATGAAGGTAGGCTAGTCTTCACCAGGACCCCTTGTTGTTCAACACAGTTACAGGCCTTCTGCCCTGATGAAGGTAGGCTAGTCTTCACCAGGACCCCTTGTTGTTCAACACAGTTACAGGCCTTCTGCTCTGATGAAGGTAGGCTAGTCTTCACCAGGACCCCTTGTTGTTCAACACAGTTACAGGCCTTCTGCTCTGATGAAGGTAGGCTAGTCTTCACCAGGACCCCTTGTTGTTCAACACAGTTACAGTCATTCATTACATTCTTATTGGACTCACATACACTCTTAGAGAAAAACGTTCCAAAAGTGTCCTTCTGCTTTCCCATTGGATAACCATTTTTGGTTCCAGGTAGAACCCTTTGGGGAAAATGTTATACATGGAACCCAATAGGGTTCTACTTGGAACCAAAAGGGGTACTACCTGGAACCAAAAGGGGATCTCCTATGGGGACAGCCGGAGAAGCCTTTTCAGTAGATAGTACCATTCTTTCTAATAGTAGAGGTGGCCTGGGCTACAGTTTAATGATAGAGTCATAGACTGAATTGTACTGTTTCAAGGCATTGTTAATGATGGTTGATGAGTATTACAATATAATTTGTAGAGCATAATAAACAGTAATGAGGTAGCTATATAAGTAGATATAATTTGTGGGTGGAATTCAAGTTACACACAATGTTGATAATTATTTTGAATTATATTTCAGATTCTTGGCGACAGGGGACTCCTACAGGACCATAGGATTCAACTTCCGAGTGAGACGGTCCGCGATGGCAGGCATTGTCACCTCTGTGGCACAAGCCATTTGGGACTGTCTGGTTGGTGAATACATGCCTGTCCCCAAGGAGGAAGACTGGAGGGCCATCGCTGCCGAGTTCCTGGAGAGGTGGAATTTCCCCAACTGTCTTGGCTCCATCGCTGCTGAGTTCCTGGAGAGGTGGAATTTCCCAACTGTCTTGGCTCCATCGCTGCTGAGTTCCTGGAGAGGTGGCATTTTCCCAACTGTCTTGGCTCCATCGCTGCTGAGTTCCTGGAGAGGTGGAATTTCCCCAACTGTCTTGGCTCCATCGCTGCTGAGTTCCTGGAGAGGTGGAATTTCCCCAACTGTCTTGGCTCCATCGCTGCTGAGTTCCTGGAGAGGTGGAATTTCCCCAACTGTCTTGGCTCCATTGACGGGAAACATGTAGTAATCCAGGCTCCACCGTGCTCAGGTTTGCAATTCTACAACAAGGTTACATATTAAGTTGTACTCTTGGCTGTTGTAGATGCCATCTACTATTTCTGTGTTGTCGATGTTGGTGCTTATGGCAAGGAAGGTGATGGCGGGACCCTCCGGGACTCTGCCTTCGGCCAGGCACTTCAGGATGGCATCCTGGAGATTCCACCAACTGCATCACTCCCTAGGGCTGAAGACCTGGGACCTGTTCCCCACGTCTTCGTCAGCGACGAGGGCTTCCCTTTGAGACCCAACCTCATGAGGCCCTACGCTGGACGCCAGCTGCCATTGCCAAAGCCTGTAAGGATCTTTAGCAAACGGCTGTCTAGGGCAAGGTTAGTTGTTGAATGCGCCTTTGGGATTCTGGCAGCCCGGTGGAGAATGTATCAGAGAGTGCTTGGTCTCAGCCCCTCAAATGTCGATGCCTGCGTGAAGGCCACATGTGTTCTCTATAACTACCTGCGAAGGTCATTCCAGGAGCCGCTCCGGATGGAGATGGGCACGCCAAATGGTCACCTTCCTGATGTCACCAGGGCAGGTGCCAACAACGCCCCCAGACAGGCACTCCAGGTGAGGGAGAAGCTGACCACCTACTTCTCATCGCCAGCAGGTGAAGTCCCATGGCAGTATGCCGTGGAGTGAAACTGCTCTTTTAAAAGCCCCCTAACACAAAGGTTATTTTAAGAACCATCCACCGTTGTCCATAAAATTGAATTTTTGGCCCAGATTACTTTATGTATCATTGTCTCTCTTCATTTGGAAGTTATATTTAAGTGAAATTTGGGAGTAAAGACCACACCTTAACCCTTTCCCTCTCTCATTAACGTCAGTATTATACACACCTGGCATGGTACATAAGCTGAGCGGGAGCACTAACTAAGGTTATACGACATACAGTTAGTATGATAACTAAGGGTAACCTAGGGTCCATACAAATAGTACAGTTTACCACCATGTTCACTGGCCTGACAAAATACAGGTGGGAAAAAAACGAATTAGGAAGAGAATGTGTTTTTACTTTCATCTTGTCTTAGATCTGCAAAGGTATAGGGAAGAAATAAGCAGATTCATACTAAATTAGATATTAAAAAACAACTGAAACAACTGACTATGAAAACATAATTTAATAAGTATTCAACTACAGGAAAGAACATGAGTGTTGTAAAAATGTTTAAAAAAAGACTAATATTGAAAGAGGTTTGTGTGTGGTGTTTGTGAGGTGTGTGTGTGTGTGTGTGTGTGTGTGTGTGTGTGTGTGTAAAAAATAAAATGAATGTGTAGCCTGTAATCTGTAAGAGAACAACAAGAGCATGTATTTTTTGGCACAACTGCAGACAGATACAGGGACTCTACTCATAAAGCCTAGACGTAGTAGGGGAACTGCAGACAGATACAGGGACTCTACTCATAAAGCCTAGACGTAGTAGGGGAACTGCAGACAGATACAGGGACTCTACTCATAAAGCCTAGACGTAGTAGGGGAACTGCAGACAGATACAGGGACTCTACTCATAAAGCCTAGACGTAGTAGGGGAACTGCAGACAGATACAGGGACTCTACTCATAAAGCCTAGACGTAGTAGGGGAACTGCAGACAGATACAGGGACTCTACTCATAAAGCCTAGACGTAGTAGGGGAACTGCAGACAGATACAGGGACTCTACTCATAAAGCCTAGACGTAGTAGAGGAACTGCAGACAGATACAGGGACTCTACTCATAAAGCCTAGACGTAGTAGAGGAACTGCAGACAGATACAGGGACTCTACTCATAAAGCCTAGACGTAGTAGAGGAACTGCAGACAGATACAGGGACTCTACTCATAAAGCCTAGACGTAGTAGAGGAACTGCAGACAGATACAGGGACTCTACTCATAAAGCCTAGACGTAGTAGGGGAACTGCAGACAGATACAGGGACTCTACTCATAAAGCCTAGACGTAGTAGAGGAACTGCAGACAGATACAGGGACTCTACTCATAAAGCCTAGACGTAGTAGAGGAACTGCAGACAGATACAGGGACTCTACTCATAAAGCCTAGACGTAGTAGAGGAACTGCAGACAGATACAGGGACTCTACTCATAAAGCCTAGACGTAGTAGAGGAACTGCAGACAGATACAGGGACTCTACTCATAAAGCCTAGACGTAGTAGAGGAACTGCAGACAGATACAGGGACTCTACTCATAAAGCCTAGACGTAGTAGGGGAACTTCAGACATGGCCATAAAGAGAGAGGGCAGGGCAGTGGAGATCTGAAGGACAGAGAGGAGTGGAAAAGAGGTGTGTGTGTGTCTCTGAATGTGTAGCCATAACACAGCTAAACAAACAAATGGTCCCTGGACGTCATGGACCAGTCGATGGAACGTAACTTCACAAAAAGTTTCAACACCCTGGTTTTCAAGTGGTTTTAAATGAAAGAAATATATTGACCATTAGTCTCATAAGAGACCAATAAGAACATCTGAATTCTCCGGTGTATTGAGTTTCAATTCTGTCAATTCAGAAATCTATATAACACTAATAATGAATGCTATCCTAAGACTTTATAAACAAATTACTTTAAGAATTGACTGAATTTAAACGGAACGGACGTGTGTGAAAAGAAAGGTACAATGAGGGAGGTCAAAACAACAACCAGACAACTCCTCTCCTCTTCCTGTCCTTCCTGTGAGCTGCTCGGCTAAATTGACTCCATATCTGGAAGGGAAGAGAAAAACAACATATACAAGCTTAACATAATAGAACACCATAAAAGGTGAGACTTATGTTAACTAAATACTGCTTGTGTAGTTAGAGGCATAAATATTGGAACAGTGCGGTAAAGTTGGTAATTATTGCTGTTTACTCATGGAATTTGTATTTCAGAGATAAAGATGAATATGACAGGAAAATATTTAGACAGTAAACTTGTTTTTGGATATTTTCTAACCTAGAAACAACAGCTATACATTTGCCTCATATTAATACTTTGATCTGAAATACCAATTAGCCTACATGAGTATACTGTAAAGAATGACCTACTTCACTGTGGCAACACTTATGACACTACCTGTGATGTGGAGAAGGAAAAAAACGTACCATTGAACTCGGCTTCGAAAAGCAGCTGATACATTTTAACTTTGACTGCTGCTTTTCTTTGATGAGGCAGCCTCTTCAGGGTTGGCACCAGGCTCATGGCAAAGAGGGTCTCTTCATCCTCCTTCCTGTGAGCATCAGGTTGGGCTGCATCCCTCTCTACGGCTTGGAGGAGCCTCTGCTGAAATGAGTTGAGTGGCTCTGGGGGCTGGTACCTCCGATGACGCCTGGTGTGACGTTGTTCCTCTTCGTTTCTCTCTCTGTTTCTCTCCACGGCCACATCCTGTTCAACGAGGTCCTCAGTGGTCACTTCCGTGAGGTTCATAATAATCTCAGGTGGTCCTAGATCCAGAGGTGCTTCCTCCATTTCATCGTCTTCCATGGCTGCACCGGTGGTGGTCATACTTGTGGATGATGTAGATGTTGTAGAAGGTCTCGCTGCACCGGTGGAGGCGATGGTCGCACTTGTGGATGACGTAGTAGAGGGTCTGGCTGTAAAATTGCCACTTGTTGCCCTAGGCACAATAAATGGATCCAGAGAAGAAAGAATGTGGCAGAAGCACCAAGGCTGCTGACCCAGACCTCTTCTTCCCTTTCTCTGCCCTTCTCTCTCTCTGATACCTGTCCCCTGAGTCCTGTCTACTTCCTCCTACAGTCTTCTTCTACATAGACATGAACATGATAAGCCATTTACATTACATTACATTTAAGTCATTTAGCAGACGCTCTTATCCAGAGCGACTTACAAATTGGTGCATTCACCTTATGATATCCAGTGGAACAACCACTTTACAATAGTGCATCTAAATCTTTTAAGGGGGGGGGGGGGGTTAGAAGGATTACTTTATCCTATCCTAGGTATTCCTTAAAGAGGTGGGGTTTCAGGTGTCTCCGGAAGGTGGTGATTGACTCCGCTGTCCTGGCGTCGTGAGGGAGCTTGTTCCACCATTGGGGTGCCTGAGCAGCGAACAGTTTTGACTGGGCTGAGCGGGAACTGTGCTTCCTCAGAGGTAGGGGGGCCAGCAGGCCAGAGGTGGATGAACGCAGTGCCCTTGTTTGGGTGTAGGGCCTGATCAGAGCCTGAAGGTATGGAGGTGCCGTTCCCTTCACAGCT
Source organism: Salmo salar (assembly GCF_965601325.2). Classification (NCBI taxonomy): domain Eukaryota; kingdom Metazoa; phylum Chordata; class Actinopteri; order Salmoniformes; family Salmonidae; genus Salmo; species Salmo salar. Next base: position 84,763,548 of record NC_138309.1, read on the forward strand.
CTGTAGGCAATCACCAATCACCAAGCCAAACCATTACCTAGCATAACTATAGTTATTAGATAGCTATCAAAACATGTCACCTACTGTACACACACACACACACACACACGGTTATCTGACCAAATTATATGGGGTAGTAGTATTTACCATTTCTATTATTGTTTAATTGACATACACACTAACACGCTTTCAAACATGATTATTTGGGAAAGTTATCAGGGGTAGTAACTAGCATAATTTATATAACTATTTATTTCACACACACACACCTCATTGGCTAGGTAAGCAAGCTAGGCTAGCTAGTTAGCTAACGTTAACTAGCAACATCTAGCACAAGCTCACTACTAAACTGACCTGGCAATCCTACTATTTTTTATTTATTTATTTATTTCACCTTTATTTAACCAGGTAGGCAAGTTGAGAACAAGTTCTCATTTACAATTGCGACCTGGCCAAGATAAAGCAAAGCAGTTCGACAACATACAAAAACACAGAGTTACACATGGAGTAAAACAACATACAATCAATGATGCAGTAGAATAAAAAAAAAAAAAAATAAAATAAGTCCACTATCGTGGACACTTGTCTCCAAGCAGCATTTTTCGTGTTTTATGTCCCTGTAGCTGTCAGCAGTTGTGTCAAAAAAGACAGGGTTTTGAAGATACTGCGAAAATGATTCTCTCCTCTATGTGTCCAACCACATGCGACCATCTGCAAAAGATACCTGCATCAGTATGGTTGCCTAGCTGCGCAAAATGTTATGCAGCAGTGATGCAATGACGCAGTGACGCAATAACGCTGTGATGCAGTGACGCCATCACGCAGTCGGTGTGTTCGAAGCGTAACCCGGTGCATTGATAGAATCCCCTCGCTGAGAGTTTTTGGGCGCATGCCCAGTATCCTCATTTAGCCCCTGGTGTCTTGCACCGCGCCTGCGGTCGTCACTAGTTACCACAGCCACAAAGTCATAAACCCCGCCTATTTCTACCATTTATAGATATATATATTTTTTTTAATCAGATTTTAAACCATACTGCTAACCTTATACCGAACCCTACATTAAGACAAAAAAAGCTAATTGTTTTCATGAATTTTAACGAGATAATCAATTTTGACTTTGTGGCTGTGGTAATTAGTGGAAACCGGACCCAGCGTTTTGTATAAAGGTGTCTTGCTGGTTGTTTCAATCGTAGTTGTGTAAATTCGGTTTCCGGAGCCAGTAACTGTTTTTGCGTAGCTTGCCACTTTCTGTAATAGCAAGAGAAGACCGGTCGGCATCTAATATGCTGGAATAGCGCTTAAATTAGCTTTTGTAAGGAATGTTTGTTTAAAATCTTAACAGACAAACATAGGTAACTTATAATGTAACAGTCGCTTGTTAGCCATCTCATGCTATATATCGTCAACAGCTAACCCTTGCTTGTTATTTACCTGCGTGCTTGGCTAGATCTATGAGCCTGCTGGACACCAATACGGACCTAACGGTAGATTTACATTTTGTAATTGATATGATTTTTAGTTCATCACTGTAGCTAACTGAATAATTTGGTTGTCATGATATGTGTGGGTGTAAGTCCGGGGAAGAAGTACCCGGAAGGGAAGAGCAGCTGCCGCTTTATGGGAACTAACTAACGTTATTACTAAAGATAGTTAAACCTGTAGCTAACGACTAGACAGCGTGGGACCTGGCAATCAAGCTTTTTTTAAAGGAATAAATGTTTCGAAAAAAGAAAGGTGAGTAGCTAGTCAGTCACATCCACTGAAGGCCTGTCTTTCTTATCCATGTTTTGTAGGGGAGGTTTGGAAAGTAGAAAAATGGGGCAGTAACCCAGGCAGCTAGCTGGCGTTAGCTTACTAACCTAGTTAGCCAGAATGTTAAGGTAACTAACACCGACAAAAGTAACCGTAACTAACGTGATAACACTGACTAGATAACCAGTTCATTTAGCTAGCTAATCCGTTAGCTAGCTAACTAACCAGATGTATACACATTGACTTGAATGACACATTTCATGGTGATAAATGTTAGCCGATCAACTAAGTTACCAGTTATTTTTACATGGTGAATGTGGCCTAGCAGTAAGGATGTAATGCATAACTAACGTTAGCTACTAGCAAACACTCGTAATGTTCTAGTTAAACTAACAACCACAAATGGTATCAATTGAGTTTTCAGCGCTCTAAATACAACAGCTTTTAGCTGGCTATGCTAACGTTAGCTAGATGAGTGTGCTAACGTTATGCAGCTAGCTACCTACAGTAAGGTTTCAGACAGTACACAGACTAAAGTTGGTCATATTTATGTTAGCCAGCGTCGTGTCCCATGTTGTGACGAGGAGGGCATAAACACACGATTCACGACATTGGCAAGTGAAGGGAGATGGCTAACGGGATTATCCTAACTAGTAGTAGACCGTGTTTTGGTGCATGGCCGCCGTCAATGTTGCCAGTTACGGCTGTCCCCGAATAAATAAAGTCTCTGTCGACCGAGAGTAGTCTATTTTCTTTAAAAACTTATTTTTCCATAGATTATTGAGCTTGTTCGACGCTTTAAACACTGCGATTAAAAATTCAGACACACAAACTACCAAAGAGGGAGCCAAAGATCAATATAGCCTAACCAGAAAAGGGGGGAAACTTTCTGTTTCTGCCATTAAGATCCTGAAGTTACCGGTAATAGGTTACACCAGCGGTCGGTAACCTTCTCCATGTGGAGTGCCAAGTTATCCTACCATTTCTACTAATCTGTGTACCAGTTAGGATTTTCATATGCACATTTTTTGTCAAACAGTTTCATTTTATAATAGTCTTCATATCTCAATGTCATGTGGTTAATCAAAATTATAACGAAATTATACTTTTACATATTACATATTTGTCAATATGTAATAGTAGTCTACATAAAGCCAACAAATAAAAACCATTACAGGTAGAAAATATCCTGATTTAAAAAATATATATATATATGATCCTTTAAATCACATTTGACTATGACACGTTGTATTAGCTGTTAACTTGGTCAAGCCAGAAGCTGGTGCTAGGAAACTTGCATCATTGTATGAAATATTGTTGGCCTCAGCCTACAGCTGTGTCTGGAGCAGAAACTATTTGCTTAAGGGATAAGTAATCATGTTGGAATATTTTGTGACGTTTCCACCGGATCACAGCATTACTTTTTTCGACTTTGCTGAGTGGTTATTGAAAGGGAGAGATGGAAATATTTTTCAAGTGGGCTACACTGAGGAACAATTGGTTTTTTTTGGGGGGGGGTTTTTACATCCATTGAGAATGACAAACTTTATTTACTTGCTATTTGAGGCAAAGAATACATTATTTATAGGCCTACATTTGACTGCAGGCCAGGTAAATGCATATCTGTGTCTCCCAGAATTAGGATGCCTGTATAAATGCAGACATGGTTAACCTGGAGAAATGTGCCATTTTGGTCACCAATTGCCTTAGTTTGGCATTGGTAGGCCTGTATAGGGTAGACTGCACCATTTATTTAAGCCAATGGGTTGATGCTAAAAGTGCCTTGATAGCTTTGTAGCATGGCAGCGTGCCAGGGATGGAGGCTGAAGTCATCCAGGATATGACTGATGTGTCCCAAATGGCTCCCTATTCCCTACATAGTGTTACTACTTTTGACCAATGATGGGTTTAGGGTGCTATTTGGGACAACCTATGCGTGGTGTTGACTTACAAAGCTGTGCTCTCGTTATGTTTTGATTTGAAACACTTTTTATGGTACGCTTAGTAATGCCCCGTTAACAAGTGGATCTGGGTTTTATCAGTGTGTCGCTCTCCCTGTGTCAGGCTGCCCATTGCTAGACATACACAGGCACGTAGCAGTCTGTCTGGCTGTCAGCGAGTGCAATGAGTCTTGCCAAGCGGAGGGAGGGATAGGAGGATGGAGATGGATGGAGGGAGGTGACCTGCAAGGGTAGACCAGATTGTTGACAGCGCACTTTTCTCATGCAGAAGGGATGTGGGCTGATCTGATAGGCTGAGGGGGGAGAGAGTATCTTATCTCTGGAAAATGCTGTGAGTGATAAGACCTACAATACCAGTCAAAAGTTTGGACACCTACTCATTCCAGGGTTTTTCTGATGAAGACATCAACTATTAAATAACGCATAAGGAATGTAGTAACAAAAAAAGAGAAATCAAAATATAGTTTAGATTCTTCAAATGAATCTAGAGGCGAAAGAAACGCACATCTATTTAGGCGAGGTGCTGGCTAGCGGAGTGGAACACTTAAAAAATATAAAGGAGAGCTGCACGCTCTAGGAGCTCAGATGCAAAAAATATTTATGTCCAATGTTTGGACAGACAAGCTGTCTTCATCAGGGTATAATGCCAAACATGCAGGATGACTCATTTATAGTGTCTAAAGACACACAGGTGTCTGTAATCATGGCCAGGTGTGGCCTGATATCATTGGTTAATTCTCATATATTAAAACATATACATAAAACATATGGATAGCGTAGGATCATAGATTAAATTAGGCTACATAGCCTACAAACATTTAAAATAGCACAATCGCAAGAATGGCTTCAGATCAAAGTCTGCATTGAGACCGAAGGGAGCAAGGGTCTTTAAATTAAACATCCAGGCAGCCTCTCATTTTAACAATACATTGTCGAGGTCACCCCCTCTCCTAGGGAGGGTGACATGTTCGATGCCGATATAACGTAGAGACAAAATCGAGTGGTTTTCTTCCAAAAAGTGGGCCGCAACTGGGTAAGTCTAGTTTATTGCACCTAATGGTGCTACGATGCTCTGAGATGCGTACTTTTAATTCACGCTTTGTTTTACCCACATTTTACCACAAGGACAGGTTATAAGATAAATGACTGCCTTAGTGGAGCACGTGATAACACCTTTGCTTGGGATCTGTTTCCCTGTTTGTGGGTGTTTTGAAGGATCTACATTTATAAGTTCCATTGCATTGAGCGCAGCCATGACACTTGTAGTTTCCATCCAGTAGGGGTGCAAATACACGTTGTGCAGGGATATCTTGGTGGTAAATCAGAGTTTACCAGTTTACCAACGCCCTTGTCACAACTGATTGACTCAAACGCATTAAGAAGGAAAGAAACTTGTGGAATTAACTTCTAACAAGGCACACCTGTTAATTGAAATGTGTTCCAGGTGACTACCTCATGAAGCTGGTTGAGAGAATGCCAAGAGTAACGCTGTCATTAAGGCAAAGGGTGGCTACTTAGAAGAATCTCAAATATAAAATGGGTTTTATTTTTAACTTTTTTATTGTTACTACATGATTTCATAGTTTTGATGTCTTCACTATTATTCTATAATGTAAAAATAAATCAAAATCCCTGGAATGAGTAGGTGTCAAAAGTAGTGCACTATATAAACAACTAGGGTTTCTGTATCCTGGACCTGACTTGATGGAAAGTAGTTTGATTGATTCAGATTCTGTTCTGTTGTGTGTTTTCAGCCCAGAACTGATGTAGCATTGGCACAATCCCCACCACCACAGCCAATCTGTCTCCACTACCTCCGTCCAGTCCCCTGGGCCTTGTCTGTATGCCCTTAGAGAGACCTGTCTGTCTGGGCTATCCAGAGCAAGGAGGGACAACACAGCCGAGACTGACCCACCAGAACTGACTGTTCTACTCTGGAGGTTCTAGACACCACCACAACGCCCTACAGATAGAGAGCCCAGTTGGAGGATGCTACCTGATTGGTCTCCGTGCTGAGAGGGGAACCAACCCGATTGGTCTCCCTGCCTGCTCATCCATCAGTGGGGAAACTGTTTTGGTTTGTGCTGCAGACGTCCTTTAACCTGGTCCTGGGACACGCCTGTTCTGTCACTCAGCCAACACTGGTGTCACAAACCAGCGGGCTCTCTCTGGGACTCTGTAGTAGTGTTTTTTTATTATTAGAAACATTTCAGGTTGGTTTTGGAGCCCGGTTCTTTTACCGGCTTTGTTAACTACTGAAACTGGGGCGCGATTCATGGGATGCAACCATGTCGGATCTCAATGAGCGTAGGCCAGTCAACACGGACTACGCTGTATCCCTGCTGGAGCAGCTCAAGCTGTTCTATGAACAGAAGTTACTGACTGACGTGGTGCTGCTGGTGGAGGACAACGAGTTCCCCTGTCACAAGATGGTCCTGGCCACATGCAGCTCCTATTTCAGGTGAGTTAACTCCATGTTCCCTACGTAGTGTACTACTTTTGGCCAGAGGACAAGTCTAGGGGCCCTTCTGTTCAGCAGAACATTCCATACCAGTACTACAGTACAGCAGCAGGCCTATTGGGGGAAACCATTAAGTCACTCCTGGGTTGTGTCCCAAATGTCACCCTATTTCCCTAGTAAGTCTCTGGTTGAAAGTAGTGCACTATATATAGGGTTCCATTTGGGACTCCACTTTCCACTGCAGCACTTTAGTCATTTAATGTTGTGCTTCTGAAAGAAGCCCCTGGCCCTACCCTGGGATACTTCTTGAACCATCGGTTCAAATCATTGGTTTGGGAGTATTACCAATAACGGATGCCAAGGGAGATTCAAGCTTTGCGTTATCTGCTTTGCTTTATCTTGGCCAGGTTGGAGTTGTAAATGAGAACTTGTTCTCAACTGGCCTACCTGGTTAAATAAATTAAAGTGTGGAGAAACATTAACACACATACCTCTATATATTTCTTAGTAAACAGCAACCCCTATTAGACTATGGTTGTGTCCCAAACGGCACCCTACTCCCTATGGGCCCAGGTCAACAGTAGTGCACTATATAGGGTGCAACCTGGACCAAGCTCTACACTGGTTCCCACACACGCCACTCGTTATGCGGTGACGACATGCAAAGCATTTCCCCTCTAGGGTTCAGAGAGGTGTCCCCCCCCCCCTTCTCTTCCCCCCTCGGTGTCCCTCCTCCCCTCGCTGCAGGGGAAGGGAAGCCTTGTCACGCACACAGAGCTGGGAAGGAGACCCGCAGAGCTGAAGGAGGGGGATGCCTGCAGGGGGATGCCTGCAGCGTTGTGTAACATCCAGAACATGACCCTAACAGATCCTGCTTTGAGCAGTAGACAAACCACCTCTAAACACACACTCTCACTCCTATGAGCCCTGGGCTAAAATAGTGCACTATGTAGTGGAATAGGGTGACATTTGGGATATAGCAGAATTGAGAGCGAGTGAGAGGCACAGCATGGATACACAGACGGTATGAATGAGTGTTGTTGATCTGCTGGGGAATGAGGAAGTGGAGTGGAGGAGGATGCTTCTAGAGGATACGGCTGTGAGGTGGGGGGGGGGGGCGCTATGGCTGGGTGTTGCGTCACAGAGCAGAGGACACAGCCAGAGAACATGCTGTGGTCTGGTCGCTGGTTTTAGTCTCATGCCTGAGAGAGAGTTCAACTGGGGCTGCTGGGATTGACAGTCTACCGCAGCGGCCCAAAAAGCATCCTATTCCCCTACATTGTGCACTACTTTTGACCAGAGCCTTATTAGTCTGTCTGAGATCAACTCTGTCCTGTTCTCCTCCTTCAGGGCCATGTTTATGAGTGGTCTGTCTGAGAGTAAACAGAGTCATGTTCACCTGAGGACCGTGAACCCAGCCACCCTGCAGATGATCATCACATATGCCTATACAGGCAACCTGGCTATTAACGACAACACCGTGGAGCCCCTCTATGAGACGGCATGCTTCCTCCAGGTAGGACACAGTACATATAGCATAGACATGTGACGTGGAGGCACCTGATTTGAGCCATAAAGGAGACTAGGCATCTACCACCCCACTATCAGATTAGGGGGGGGGGCAATGCAGCCTAGGGTTTTTTGTTCTGAAATCACCAAAACCCAGTAACACTTTTTTGTAGATTATGTGTTTGCTAAAGGTATATTCATATTTTGTTTACAAATGAGCTATGACATAACCAATGAACAGACAGTTGAAGTCAGAAGTTTACATACACTTAGGTTGGAGTCATTAAAACTCGTTTTTCAACCACTCCACAAATTTCTTGTTAACAAACTGTAGTTTTGGCAAGTCGGTTAGGACATCTACTTTGTGCATGACACAAGTAATTTTTCCAACAATTGTTTACAGACAGATTATTTCACTTGTAATTCACTGTATCACAATTCCAGTGGGTCAGAAGTTTACATACACTAAGTTGACTGCCTTTAAACAGCTTAGAAAATTTCAGGAAATGATGTCATGGCTTTAGAAGCTTTTGATAGGATGATAAATGAAGGTGTACCTGTGGATGTATTTCAAGGCCTACCTTCAAACTCAGTGCCTCTTTGCTTGACATCATGGGGAAATCAGCCAAGACCTCAAATTGTAGACCAAGTCTGGTTCATCCATGGGAGCAATTTCCAAACGCCAGAAGGTGCCAGGTTCATCTGTACAAACAATAGTATGCAAGTATAAACACCATGGGACCAGGCCACCGTCATACCGCTCAGGAAGGAGATGTGTTCTGTTTCCTAGAGATGAACGTACTTTGTTAAGAAAAGTGCAAATTATTCCCAGAACAACAGCAAAGGACCTTGTGAAGAAACGGGTACAAAGTATCTATAGCCACAGTAAAACGAGTTCTATATCGACATAACCTGAATGGGCGCTCAGCAAGGAACAAGCTTCTTCTCCAAAACCGCCATAAAAAAGCCAGACTACGGTTTGCAACTGCACATGGGGACAAAGATCGTACTTTTTGGAGAAATGTCCTCTGGTCTGATGAAACAGAAATAGAACTGTTTGGCCATAATGACCATCGTTCTGTTTGGAGGAAAAAGGGGGAGACTTGCAAGCTGAAGAACACCATCCCAACCGCGAAGCACGGGGGGTGGCAGCATCATGTTTTGGGGGTGCTTTGCTGCAGGAGGGGCTGGTGCACTTCACAAAATAGATGGCATCATGAGGTAGGAAAATTATGTGGATATATTGAAGCAACATCTCAAGACATCAGTCAGGAAGTTATATCTTGGTCGCAAATGGGTCTTCCAAATGGACAATGACCCCAAGCATACTACCAATGATGTCGCAAAAAAGTAAATAAATCTTTCTCTCTACTATTATTCTGACATTTCACTTTCTTCAAATAAAGTGGTGACCCTAACTGACCTAAAACAGGGAGTTTTTACTAGGATTAAATGTCAGCCATTGTGAAACACTTTAAACTCAGCCAAATAAACCAGGTGTATGTAAACTTCTGACTTCGACTGTATCTTTCAACTTTGATTTCACCCACATCTGAAAATAGAATGCTTGATGTTTTTCTGGACTCATCGTCTCCTCTCGCTTTGACCATGCAGAGTGCCTCACAAGTGATTTGTTGTCCTCCAATTATGTTATCAACTTTACCCTGTATATTTAAAGGTGATCATATACACTGAGCTTTTTATTTCAACATTATGGTGAACCTGAACAAGGTAAATATCTATTTATAAGCCCCGTTCAGCAGGTATAGCCAGATGCTTTGACTCTACTAGCTGAACCAGTGACTCATATCATTTTATATTGATTTTCTGACTGACCGCATGCCACATTTGTATTGGTTTGGGGTCCGCAGACCACACTTGTCTGTAACGTTTGAATGACTGATGTGTAACGTAGGGGCCCTAGTATCTAGGGGCCCTAGTATCTAGGGGCCCTAGTATCTAGGGGCCCTAGTATCTAGCTCATGACTTAATCGCTGACCGTCCTATTTGTGATCAGTGGACTGAGAGCATTACTGAATGAATGAGGATTATGTATGTGGACAATGATTGTGATTTTTTTATTCTTACTAACATAATCACAATGTTGGTGTCCTGGTAGTTTTTCATACTGTGGCTGGGCTGGTTCTCTTTACCTTTTTTTATCATTTTAACAAATGCTCTCATCCAGTGACCTCATTCAACTAAGGTTAGTATTAATACCCCCCCCCCCCCCCCTAAATACAGGTAGAGGACGTACTGCTGCAGTGCAGGGACTACCTGGTGAAGAAGATCCACGCAGACAACTGTGTCCGGATGCTGAGCATCGGAGACCTGTTCTCCTGTGTGGAGCTGAAGCAGAGCGCCAAGCGCATGGTGGAACACAAGTTCTCTGTAGTCTACCGTCAGGAGGCCTTCCTTCAGCTGTCCCACGAGCTGCTGGTTGACGTACTGAGCTCAGACAACCTCAACGTGGAGAAGGTGGCTACCTTTCTGTTTATACTTTGTCTTCATATTGTTGTCTGTATGTGTATTTTCTACAGACTATCATCGGTAAAGCGTTGGTCTGTTCCAGCAAGCGGGCTCAATGACTTGGCCAGCTAACTGTTCAAAATGGCTTGGGAAAAACTTCAGCATTTTGAAATTGGCATGTTATAATTGGCTTAACTTATACGGCTAACTCTTGGTTAACTTAAATGAATACTTTGAGATTCTGGCAATGAGGACCTGTATCTTGTTCCCCAGAGTCAGATGAACTTGCGTCCGTGTCCAGTATGAAGGAAGTTAAAGGTAGTTTGGCGAGCCGATACTAACAATCATTAGCTAAATGCCTGTAATGCTAGCAGATGGCGCAGTGACTGGAAGTCTAACACCAGTTAGCAATTGTGCTAGAGCTATTTAGCAACGTCTTTCAAACTGCTCTGAAATGTAAAAAATGTTATGCATGAGTTCATTTAACTCTAGATAAAAGGGTCTCATTGCCAAAATCTTAAATTATCCCTTTAAGTAGTCCTGCTTTCTGGAATACTGCCCTTAATGACCGCCCATGATGGGCTGATAAACAGCTGATAAACATTCTCTCATCTTCTCTCAGGAGGAGACGGTGAGGGAGGCAGCTATGCTGTGGCTGGAGTACAACATGCAGGCCAGGTCCCAGTACCTCTCCTCAGTGCTCAGCCAGATCCGCATCGACGCTCTGTCCGAGGTGGCGCAGCGCGCCTGGTTCCAGGGCCTACCTCCTAACGACAAGTCTGTCGTAGTGCAGGGCCTCTACAAGTCCATGCCTAAGTTCTTTAAACCCCGCCTGGGGATGACCAAGGAGGAGATGCTCATCTTCACGGAGGCGACGTCAGAGTCGCCGGCTGACATGGGTCAGGTGACGACGGGCCCTAACCACACGGTGGTGTGTTACAGCCCGCAGGCTGAGAAGGTCTACAAGCTCAGCAACCCGCCCGGCGACCTCCAGAAGGTTGGGACGCTCGTCACACCCGACAACGACGTGTTCATCGCCGGCGGGCAGATCCCGCTGAAGAAGTCGATCGCCAACCACGGGAAGAGCGGCGGCAAGATGCAGGCGGTGTTCCGATCGGTGGACAGCTTCTTTTGGTTCGACGCCCAGCAGAACACCTGGTTACCCAAGACGCCCATGATGTGTGCCCGCATCAAGCCCTCTCTGGTCTACTGTGAGGGCTACATCTACGCCATCGGGGGGGACAACGTGGGCGGGGAGCTGAATAAACGTACTGTAGAACGCTACGACTGTGAGAAAGACGAGTGGGCCATGACGTCTCCTCTCCCCTGCGCCTGGAACTGGACCACGTCCGTAGCGGCACACGGCTGTGTCTACGTGATGACCCACGACCTCATGTACTGCTACTTCCCCCGCGCTGACACCTGGGTAGAGATGGCCGTGAGGAAGACCAGTCGCTGCTTCGCCTCCGCCGCTGCCTTCGGTGACCTTGTCTTCTATATCGGCGGCCTCCACTTGGTCAACAACTCGGGTGTCCGCATGCCTACCAGCACCATCGACGGCTCCTCGGTCACCGTGGAGATCTACGACGTCGGCAAGAACGAGTGGCGCCTGGGCGCCAACATCCCTGCCAAGCGTTACTCGGACCCGTGCGTGCGGGCTGTGGTCCTCCTGGGTTCTCTCTGCATCTTCATGCGTGAGACTCACATGAACGAGCGTGCCAAGTACGCCATCTACCAGTACGATCTGGAGCTGGACCGCTGGTTCCTGAGGCAGCCCGCGTCTGAGCGGGTACTATGGGACCTGGGGAAGGACTTCTGCTGCTCCGTGGGGAAGCTGTACCCATCCTGTCTGGAGGAGTCTCCATGGAAACCACCCACCTACCTGTTTTCTCCCGACGGGGCCGAGGAGTTTCAGGTGGACGGGGAGATGGTGTCTCTCCCTCACATATAACTCTTGACCTTTCACCTCTGGACGTGTTGGAGGGGTGGGGGGCTTAACTACCACAGTACTGAGACACTAAGTGGGTTGATATCTGGATCAGAGGCATCTGACAATTACTAGGCTTGCTGCATTTTAAAGGCTATTCTGCCTAGCTGCCAGGCTGTTGCTGACAAGCAAACAGTCAAGACATTCAGAATGTTGGAGAGAAACGAAAAACAATTCCCCTCCAAAATACTAGGATTTGAAGATCACTTTCTGTTATTGCCAGTTCTGACTTTATTATCACAAGTCAACTGATGTTTGTGGTGATGACGAACTTACAGGTGAAAGTCTCCTTGGAATAATGATGGAAAACTGTACCAAACCCCCTGTGATCGCCAGCTCTTCTCAACACTGTTTTCAATCCACGTGTCTTTCCCAAATGGCTCCCTATTCCCTGTGTTGTAGGGCACTACTTTTGACGAGAGCCCTATAGGCTTCTTGTGAAAAAATACGTGTTTTTATATAGAATTGGGGTGTGATTTTTTTTTTTGTTTTTTTTTTGGGATGCACCTGGTATTGGAACATCCCAGGGGACAGGGTCTGGGGTGTCGCAGTGTGAAGGGGGATGTGTGGGAGAGGGTTCTAGGTGGTGACTGCAGGTCCTGTCACTAGTTGTCTCTTCACCGCTCTGTCCCAGACACCCACACAAAGCCCCTGTCTCTCCCCTGGTACACTACTGCCCATCTAGCTTCTCTCCTAGGTTTGCGTCCACAATGGCTCCCTATTCCCTACAGAGTGCACTACTTTTGACCAGGGCCCATAGGGCAACCGTACGCTTGTTGAGCTCGCCCATAGGGTTCTGGTCAAAAGTAGTGCACTCTGTAGGGAATAGGGAGCCATTGTGGACTGTAATGAGTCCATCTCTCTGGACACAGGTCTTCCACCCAGCCAGCCGGCAGTTTACAGGACAGCATCATCACTAGCTGACCTCGTCTCAGCGTAGTGATGGGAGGATTTATGCCGGCTCTCTTTTTTTAATATATTTTTTTAACACGGGTGGATTTTCGCAACAATACACCACCTTCACGCGCTCTCTGTTCCATCAACAATACACCACCTTCACGCGCTCTCTCTGTTCCATCAACACCACACCTCCTTCACGCTCTCTCTCTGTTCCATCAACACCACACCACCTTCACGCTCTCTCTCTGTTCCATCAACACCACACCACCTTCACGCTCTCTCTCTGTTCCATCAACACCACACCTCCTTCACGCGCTCTCTCTGTTCCATCAACACCACACCACCTTCACGCGCTCTCTCTGTTCCATCAACACCACACCTCCTTCACGCTCTCTCTCTGTTCCATCAACACCACACCTCCTTCACGCTCTCTCTCTGTTCCATCAACACCACACCTCCTTCACGCTCTCTCTCTGTTCCATCAACACCACACCACCTTCACGCTCTCTCTCTGTTCCATCAACACCACACCACCTTCACGCTCTCTCTCTGTTCCATCAACACCACACCACCTTCACGCTCTCTCTCTGTTCCATCAATACACACCTTCACTCACACCTCCTTCACTCTATCAACAACTATAGATTTTTGGGCTCATGCGTTATTTCCAAGCTGCTGAAATAAATATACTAAAATATATATTTTTCATATCTTTAAGAAAAGCAACTGTTTTAGAGTGGGGAAAATAACCAGGTTCTATTTTGTATTAGTGTATTTAATATCAGACATTACTGTAGTGTGATTGTGTATAGGTCTCCACCCCCTTATCTCATTTTTACATTTTCTTGTGAGTGAAATATTGGACTCTTGCTGCTGATTGGGTCTGAGAAGGAAAGAGGGCTGGCCCAGGGCTGTTGCTATGGGAATTGTCCCAGCAACCACTAGCCGTAGTGGAAACGGAACAAAATGGAGGGTGGTTGAGAAGGAGCGGACGGAGCTGCGTCCTGTTTTCAACTTTAAAACATGAGCACAGGTGCTTCATGACAAACCTAACTAGCATGTTTGGCTGCATCATGTTCCTTTGGCACTGTATTTTGAATGAACATTTTAATTTATTAAAAGGAAACATACCGAAACGTTCTCAAACTACTTGTTATTTTCACATTATGGATTTCATGTGTTTTTTTTATTTATTTCAAGTACACTTGATTTTGTCACAATGTATTTGTTATACTAGTCAACTCACAGTACAGACTTGTCACTATCTTACCAGCATTAGTTACTGCGCATGTTGTTGAGTTGACGTTTTTTAAGTGTGTAAAACCATTTGGGTTCATGTTAAATGATCTATTAACGTGCCTCCCGGGTGGTGCAGTGGTCTAAGGCAGTGCTGTGCCACCAGAGACTCGGGGTTCGAGCCGCGACCAGGAGGCTCATGGGGCGGCGCCCAGCATCGCCCGGGTTAGGGGAGGGTTTGGCCGGCAGGGATATCCTTGTCTCATCGTGCACTAGCGACTCCTGTGGCGGGCCGGGCGCAGTGCACGCTGACCAGGTTGGCTGTGCTTTGTCAAGAAGCAGTGCAGCTTGGTTGGGTTGTGTTTCGGAGGAGGCATGACTCTCGACCTTTGTCTCTCCCGAGTCCGTTCGGGAGTTGCAGCGATGAGACAAGACTAACTACTACCACTTGGATACCACAAAAAAAATCACCTTTATCTATTAACATGTTTAGTTTGATCGAGACGGTGTCAGACAGCCTGTTTTGCCTGCTGTCTGAACTTGTTTTTTTTCCCTTCCCATAATTGTTGACTGACACACGCTGCCATTCACCCCCAGGCAGGTCTTGCAGGTTTTTGCTCAAACACTAATCTAGAACACCTAATAATTAGCTAGTTGATAAACTGAGTCAGGTTTGTTACAACTGGGGATGAAAATAACCTGCAGGAGGGTAGCTCTCAGGAACAGGGTTGGAGAGCCCTGAAGTAGGGAATAGGGTGACGTTTGCCTTCAGTGTGTCTGCATCCCAAATAGAACTTTGTTGCCTACAAAGTGCACTACTTTTGTCCAGAGGCCTAAGGGGAGTAGTGCCCTTTCCTTCACATTTCTCAATAGTTCGTATTCAGACAAACATATATTTTTTTAAAGTGGATACCCCTTCAAATTTGGGTATTTCAGCCACACTCGTGGCTGACTGGTGTATACAACTGAGCACACAGCCATGCAATCTCCATAGACAAACATTGGCAGTAGAATGTCCTTACTGAAGAGCTCAGTGACTTTCAACATGGCACCGTCATAGGATGCCACCTTTCCATCATGTCAGTTTGTCCAGTTTCTGCCCTGCTAGAGCTGCCCTGGGTGAATTTATTTTTATTTTTTTTAAGTGCTGTTATGTCTACGAGCAACAACTGCTGAGCTGCGAACTGGTAGGCCACACAAGCTCACAGAATGGGAACACTGAAGCGCGTAGCAGGTACAAAACGCCTGTCCTTGGTTGCAACACTCACTACCTGAGATCCAAACTGCCTCTGTAAGCATCATCAGCACAAGAACTGTTCATCGGGAGCTTCATGAAAAGCCTAAGATCCGGTGGTGTAAAGTACTTCAGTAAAAATACTTTAATGTACTTCAAGTCATTTTTGGGGGGGGAATCTGTACTTTACTATGTATTTTTTGCTACTTTTACTTAACTAAATTACTAAAGAAAAGATTGTACTTTTTACTCCATACATTTTCCCTGGCATGCAAAAGTACTCGTTACATTTTGAATGCTTAGCAGGACAGGAAAATGGTCCAAATCACATCCCTACTGCCTCTGCTCTGGCTGACTCAGTAAACACAAATGATTTGTTTGTAAATTATGTGTGAAGTGTGCCCCTGGCTATCCCACAATTTTAAACAACTAAATCCATTGCACAGTGCCAACTGTAAAGTTTGGTGGAGGAAGAGGCCCCTTTATTGGGCTCCTGAGTGACGCAGCGGTCTAATGCACTGCAGTACCTGGTTCGAATCCAGGCTGCATCACATCTGGCCGTGATTGGGAGTCCCATAGGGCGGCGCACAATTGGCCCAGCATCGTCTGGGTTTGGCTGGGGTTGTAAATAAGAATTTGTTCTTAACTGACTTGCCTAGTTAAATGAAGGGAAATCTTAACGCTACAGCATACAATGACATTCTAGATGATTCTGTGCTTCCAACATTGTGGCAACAGTTTGGGGAAGGCCCTTTCCTGTTTCAGCATGACAATGCCCTCGTGAACGAAGAGAGGTCCGTACAGAAATGGTTTGTAGAGATCAGTGGGGAAGAACTTGACTGGCCTGAACAGAGCCCTGACATCAACCCCATCGAACATGGATTGGAACGTCGACTGCGAGCCAGGCCTAATCGCCCAGCATCAGTGACCGACCTCACTAATGCTCTTGTGGCTGAATGGAAGCAAGTCCCTGCAGCAATGTTCCAACATCTAGTGGAAAGCCTTACCAGAAGAGTGGAGGCTGTTATAGCAGCAATGTTCCAACATCTAGTGGAAAGCCTTCCCAGAAGAGAGGAGGCTGTTATAGCAGCAATGTACCAACATCTAGTGGAAAGCCTTACCAGAAGAGTGGAGGCTGTTATAACAGTAAAGGGGGGGACCAACTCCATATGAATGCCCATGATCTTGGAATGAGATGTTCGACGAGCAGGTGTCTACATACTTTTGACAGGCTATGCAGCTGTGGTTTCCTTGTGTGCGCTGAATACGTTTAATTCAACTGCTGAAAACCCTCCCACTTACCAGCTGGTAAAAGAGTTTTCAGTACATAGATCTAAAGCCGTCACTTTAAATTTGCTTTACCTTTTAATTAGAATTTTCACGAGCCTCACTAGAATAGTATGGAGAGAAGGTTCAGAATATTATGGAGCCATGTAAAGACATATTCTCCTTTTCAGCAACACTTTTTGTAGATTTAAAACTACTCTATGGTATATTATTTAGGGTTAAGAATGTATTTAGGAGTAATAAAGAAGAAAAACATGTTGGCAGAGCCTTTACGCACAAAATACTGTATATTGGTGAATGTTAAACAGGGGTTTGAGTCATCCTTTAAGATGCCATATTCAATTGTTCAACTATATTGGAAGATGAGAGAAGTGTACAAATGGGGTTGAATAAATCTATCCTAATAACCCTCACTAATCATGGAACTTTGACAACGGTCCAGTCCTAGTGAACTGGGCACCAGGTTTAAACAGCTACATACGGTCTGCGTTCCATAATGACGCAAATAGGCTACGTGTGGCTAATTAGCACAATGATGTACTATTGGCTACGTGTGGCTAATTAGCACAATGATGTACTATTGGCTACGTGTGGCTAATTAGCACAATGATGTACTATTGGCTACGTGTGGCTAATTAGCACAATGATGCACTATTGGCTACGTGTGGCTAATTAGCACAATGATGCACTATTGCAAGAATCCTCAGGAACAACCACAGGACAGAGGAAAGAAAGGTAAACTAACAAAGGAGTGGAATGATGCAAAATGTAAAGAAACTAACCCAAAAAGCATTTCTTAAACTTCACCGTGGAAAAGGTGATATGTTGATATGCTTCAGTTTACTGCCGTATGACTGGTTTCACATTTGTCTCCAGCGATCATAAGGTCAAATAGATCTTAAACAATTGTCATTTCCAATTCCAAAACGACTTACTAATTTAACTAGTTCTTACTTAGCTCTTATCACTGTGTAAATTACAGTGCATGGAGAACGATGTTATTTCTATACTGAACAAAATATAAACGCAACATATAAAGTGTTGGTCCCATGTTTCATGATCCCAGAAACTTTCAATATGCTCAAAAAGATTATTTCTCTCAAATTGTGTGCACACATTTGTTAACATCCCTGTAAGAATGCTGTTAATTTACTATAGTTCAGCATTCAACACCAAAGTACTATACCCTCCAAGCTCATCATTAAGCTTGGGCCCTGGGTCTGAATCCAGCCCTTTGCAACTGGGTCCTGGACCACCAAGGTGGTGGACCACCCACCTGGACCACCCAGGTGGGGAAGGTAGGAAACAACACCTCCACTTTGCTGATCCTCAACACACAGGCCCCACAAGGGTGCATGCTCAGCCCCCTCCTGTACTCCTTGTTCACCCATGACTGTGTGGCCACACACGCCTCCAACTCAATCATTAAGTTTGCAGATGACACAACATTAGTAGGCCTGATTACCGACAATGATGAGACAGCATACAGGGTGGAGGGGAGGGCCCTGGGAGTGTGATGCCAGGAAAATAACCTCTCTCTCAACGTCAACAAAACAAAGGAGCTGATCGTGGACTTCAGGAAACAGCAGAGGGAGCACCCCTCTATCCACATCGACGGGACAGCAGTGGAGAAGGTGGAAAGCTTCAAGTTCCTCAGCGTACACATCACTGACAAAATGAAATGGTCCACCCACACAGACAGTGTGGTGAAGAAGGCGCCACAGCGCCTCTTTAACCTTAGGAGGCTGAAGAAATTTTGCTTGGCACCTAAAACCCTCACAAACTTTCACAGATGCACAATTGAGAGCATCCTGTCAGGCTGTATCACCACCTGGTACAGCAGCTGCACTACCCACAACCATAGCGCTCTCCAGAGGGTGGTGCGGTCTGCCCAACGCATCACCAGGGGCAAACTACCTGCCCTCCAGTACACCTACAGCACCCGATGTCACAGGAAGGCCAAAAAGATCATCACGGACAACAACCACCCGAGCCACTGCCTGTTCACCCCGCTACCATCCAGAAGGCGAGGTCAGTACAGGTGCATCAAAGCTGGGATCGAGAGACTGAAATACAGCTTCTATCTCAAGGCCATCAGACTGTTAAACAGCCATCACTAGCACCTTAGAGGCTGCTGCCTACATACAGACTTGAAATCACTGGCCACTTTAATAATGGAACACTCGTCACTTTAATAACGTTTACTTATTTTGCATTACTCATCTCATATGTATATACTGTATTCTATTCTACTGTATTTTAGTCTATTCCACTCCAACATTGTTCATCCAAATATTTATATATTCTTAATTCCATTCTTTTACTTTAAATTTGTGTGTATTGTATGTATTGTTGTGAATTGTTAGATATTACTTGTTAAGTATTACTGCACTGTTAGAGCTAGAAACACAAGCATTTTGCAACACTAACAATAACATCTGCTAAACATGTGTATGTGATAAATAAAAAAGTGGTCCGATGAAGCAGATGCTAAGCTACAGGACTGGAATATGTTCCGGGATTCCTCCGATGCATTGAGGAGTTTACCACATCAGTCACTGGCTTCAAGTGCATCGATGACATCGTCCCCACAGTGACCCTACATACATACCCCAACCATTCCCCAGTGGGAATTGAACCCACAACCCTGGTGTTGCACACCCCAGGCTGGCGTTGCAAACACCATGCTCTACCAACTGAGCCACAGGGAAGCCAATACAGTCGTGAAGAGGGCACGACAAAACCTATTCCCCCTCAGGAGACTGCAAATATTTGGCATGGGTCCTCAGATCCTCAAAAGGTTGTACAGCTGCACCATCGAGAGCATCCTGACTGGTTGCATCACTGCCTGGTATGCCAACTGCTCGGCCTCCGACCTCAAGGCACTACAGAGGGTAGTGTGAACGGCTCAGTACATCACTGGGGCCAAGCTTCCTGCCATCCAGGACCTCTACACCAGGCGGTGTCAGAGGAAGGTCCTAAAAATTGTCAAAGACTCCAGTCACCCATGTCATAGACTGTTCTCTCTGCTACCACATGGCAAGCGGCACCAGAGCGCCAAGTCTAGGTCCAAGAGGCTTCTGAACAGCTTCTACCCCCAAGCCATAAGACTCCTGAACATCTAATCAAATGGCTACCCAGTCCACCAGAGCTGTTGCCAGAGAATTGAATGTTAATTTCTCTACTATAAGCTGAAGCAGCTTATAGTTGTTTTTAGAGAATCTGGCAGTACGCCCAATCGGCCGCACAACCGCAGACCACATGTAACAACATGGACCTCCACATCAGACTTCTTCACCTGCTGGATCGTCTGAGACCAGTCACCCGGACAGCTGATGAAACTGAGGAGTATTTCTGTCTCTATTAAAGCCCTTTTGTGAGGAAAAACTCTTTCTGATTGGCTGGGCCCTGGCACCCAAGTTGGTGGGCCTATGCCCTCCCAGACCCACCCATGGCTGCTTCCCTGCCTAGTCATGTGAAACCCATAGATTTGGGCCTAATGAATTTATTTTAATTGACTGATTTCCTTATATGATGAACTGTAACTCAGTAAAATCGTTGAAATTGTCGCATGTTGCATTTATATATTTTTGTTCAGTATATATAAAAAAACATAAACTAGATGTTGTTCCACTTGGAAACGACAGGTTGCTCGACCGTTTTCATCTTGTGTAAAGGTGGTGGAATTATGAGGGAATTAAGTCTTGGTCAGAATACGACGCATCTGTAAACACACCTCCATTTCTTCGATCTTCACCCTGAACGAATAGCGGATAAATAGCATGCTGTTCACATTCTTTAGATCAAGGTCAGAATTACCATAGAGAGAAGAGTGGATAAAAAGGGAATTGTGTTGCATTTACGCACTTAACTCTGGTCGGAATTCCCCCCCATGTAGGCAGTAGGTAGCCATGTAGAGAGTAGGTAGACATGTAGAGAGTAGTTAGCCATGTAGGCAGTAGGTAGCCATGTAGAGAGTAGTTAGCCACGTAGAGAGTAGGTAGCCATGTTGGCAGTAGGTAGCCATGCAGTGAGTAGTTAGCCATGTAGATAGTAGTTAGCCATGCAGAGAGTAGTTAGCCATGTAGATAGTAGTTAGCCATGTAGGCAGTAGGTAGCCATGTAGCGAGTAGTTAGCCATGTAGGCAGTACATTTTACATTTTAGTCATTTAGCAGACGCTCTTATCCAGAGCGACTTACAGTAGTGAATGCATACATTTCATACATTTTTTTTTTTCTGTGCTGGCCCCCCGTGGGAATCAAACCCACAACCCTGGTGTTGCAAACACCATGCTCTACCAACTGAGCTACAGGGAAGGCTAGGTAGCCATGTAGGTAGCCATGTAGGCAGTAGGTAAGCCATGCAGAGAGTAGTTAGCCATGTAGGCAGTAGGTAGCCATGTAGAGAGTAGTTAGCCATGTTGGCAGTATGTAACCATGTAGGCAGTATGTAGCCATGTAGGCAATAGGTAGCCATGCAGTGAGTAGTTAGCCATGTAGGCAGTTGGTAGACATGTAGAGAGTAGTTAGCCATGTAGATAGTAGTTAGCCATGTTGCAGTATGTAACCATGTATGCAGTATGTAGCCATGTAGGCAGTATGTAGCCATGTAGGCAGTATGTAGCCATGTAGGCAATAGGTAGCCATGCAGTGAGTAGTTAGCCATGTAGGCAGTAGGTAGCCATGTAGAGAGTAGTTAGCCATGTAGATAGTAGTTAGCCATGTTGGCAGTATGTAACCATGTATGTAGCCATGTAGGCAATAGGTAGCCATGTTGGCAGTAGGTAGACATGTTGGCAGTAGGTAGCCATGTAGAGAGTAGTTAGCCATGTTGGCAGTATGTAACCATGTAGGCAATAGGTAGCCATGTTGGCAGTATGTAACCATGTAGGCATTATGTAGCCATGTAGTCAGTAGGGTAGCCATGTTGGCAGTATGTGGCCATGTAGGCAATAGGTAGCCATGTTGGCAGTATGTAACCATGTTGGCAGTATGTGGCCATGTAGGCAGTAGGTAGCCATGTTGGCAGTATGTAACCATGTAGGCAGTAGGTAGCCATGTTGGCAGTATGTAACCATGTAGGCAGTATGTAGCCATGTTGGCAGTAGGTAGCCATGTTGGCAGTATGTGGCCATGTAGGCAATAGGTAGCCATGTTGGCAGTATGTGGCCATGTAGGCAGTATGTAGCCATGTAGGCAATAGGCAGCCATGTAGGCAGTAGGTTTTTATGTAGGCAGTAGTTAGCCATGTAGGCAGTAGGTGACTATGTAGGCAGTAGTTAGCCATGTAGGCAGTAGGTGACTATGTAGGCAGCAGGTAGCCATGTAGGTAGCAGGTAGCCATGTTGGCTGTAGGTAGCCATGTGGGACTCAGCCTCTGAAGCCAAACAAACATTCCTCTACCAAAGATGGTTGATAAAATAAGATGTCCCACTGTGCTTAATGGGGTGGGTCTCCCATAGCCACCAATGCATTAGCTAGCTTGGGTTTGGTCTGCTTCGTTCATTGACTGTATATGAACCAGAACAAATTAGGGAGTGGGATGTCTCGCTTCAGTCTCTGCCTCTACACTATCCCCCCCAATCCTCAAGGTCTCTGGGTTCATCAGTCTGTGTGTGTGTACTGTGTGATAGGGTTGACTATATTGTTGCTGAAACAGGCACGTGGCTGCTGACTGTTGTATGGACCATGTGCCTGCTACCACATGTCCTAGCCTCCCACCACCCCTCCTCTACCCTGGTCCTTTGTTTAGCTTTGTTTAGGGGGAGTGATGAGCTCTACAGCAGTCTCTCACAACTAAATCGCTGGTTGAAAACTGTTTTCTGCCCCTCCCAAAAGATAGAATTTGTAGATAATTGGCCCTCTTTCTGGGACTCACCCACAAACAGGACCAAGCCTGGCCTGTTGAGGAGTGACGGACTCCATCCTAGCTGGAGGGGTGCTCTCATCTTATCTACGAACATAGACAGGGCACTAACTCCTCTAGCTCCACAATGAGATAGGTTGCAGGCCAGGCAGCAGGCTGTTAGCCAGCCTGCCAGCTTAGTGGAGTCTGCCACTAGCACAGTCAGCATAGTCAGCTCAGCTTTCCCCATTGAGACCGTGTCTGTGCCTCGATCTAGGTTGGGCAAAATTAAAAATGGCGGTGTTCGCTTTAGCAATCTCACTAGTATAAAGACCTCCTCCATTCCTGCCATTATTGAAAGAGATTGTGATACCTCACATCTCAAAATTGGGTTACTTAATGTTAGATCCCTCACTTCTAAGGCAGTTATAGTCAATGAACTAATCACTGATCATAATGTTGATGTGATTGGCCTGACTGAAACATGGCTTAAGCCTGATGAATTTACTGTGTTAAATGAGGCCTCACCGCTGGTTACACTAGTGACCATACCCCCCGTGCATCCGGCAAAGGCGGAGGTGTTACTAACATTTACGATAGCAAATTTCAATTTACAAAAGAAAAAACAATGACGTTTTTGTCTTTTGAGCTTCTAGTCATGAAATCTATGCAGCTACTCACTCACTTTTTATAGCTACTGTTTACAGGCCTCCTGGGCCATATGCAGTGTTCCTCACTGAGTTCCCTGAATTCCTATCGGATCTTGTAGTCATAGCAGATAATATTCTAATTTTTGGTGACTTTAACATTCACATGGAAAAGTCCACAGACCCACTCCAAAAGGCTTTCGGAGCCATCATCGACTCAGTGGGTTTTGTCCAACATGTCTCTGGACCTACTCACTGCCACAGTCATACTCTGGACCTAGTTTTGTCCCATGGAATAAATGTTGTTAAATGTTTTTCCTCATAATCCTGGATTATCGGACCACCATTTTATTGCGTTTGCAATCGCAACAAATAATCTGCTCAGACCCCAGCCAAGGAGCATTAAAAGTCGTGCTATAAATTCTTAGACAACCCAAGGATGTCAGAGGACAAAAATCAGTTAACCACCTAACCGAGGAACTCAATTTAACCTTGCGCAATACCCTAGATGCAGTTGCACCCCTAAAACATCTGTCATAAGAAACTAGCTCCCTGGTATACAGAAAATACACGAGCTCTGAAGCAAGCTTCCAGAAAATTGGAACGGAAATGGCGCCTCACCAAACTGGAAGTCTTCCGACTAGCTTGGAAAGACAGTACCGTGCAGTATCGAAGAGCCCTCACTGCTACTCCATCATCCTATTTTTCCAACTTAATTGAGGAAAATAAGAACAATCCGAAATTTATTTTTGATACTGTCGCAAAGCTAACTAAAAAACAGCCTTCGCAAATGGAGGATGGCTTTCACTTCAGCAGTAATAAATTCATGAACTTCTTTGAGGAAAAGATCATGATCATTAGAAAGCAAATTACGGACTCCCCTTTAAATCTGGTTATTTCTCCAAAGCTCCATTGTCCTGAGTCTACACAACTCTGCCAGGACCTAGGATCAAGGGAGATACTAAAGTGTTTTAGTACTATATCTCTTGACACAATGATGAAAATAATCATGGCCTCCAAACCCTCAAGCTGCATACTGGACCCTATTCCAACTAAACTACTGAAAGAGCTGCTTCCTGTGCTTGGCCCTCCTATGTTGAACATAATAAACGGCTCTCTATCCACCGGATGTGTACCAAGCTCACTAAAAGTGGCAGTAATAAAGCCTCTCTTGAAAAAGCAGAATCTTGACCCAGAAATTATAAAAAACGAATCGCCCTATATCGAATCTTCCATTCCTCTCAAAGATTTTAGAAAAAGCTGTTGCACAGCAACTCACTGCCTTCCTGAAGACAAACAATGTATACGAAACGCTTCAGTCTGGTTTTAGACCCCATCATAGCACTGAGACTGCACTTGTGAAGGTGGTAAATGACCTTTTAATGACGTCAGACCGAGGCTCTGCATCTGTCCTCGTGCTCCTAGATCTTAGTGCCGCTTTTGATACCATCGATCACCACATTCTTTTGGAGAGATTGGAAACCCAAATTGGTCTACATGGACAAGTTCTGGCCTGGTTTAGATCTTATCTGTCGGAAAGATATCAGTTTGTCTCTGTGAATGGTTTGTCCTCTGACAAATCAATTGTAAATTTCGGTGTTCCTCAAGGTTCCGTTTTAGGACCACTATTGTTTTCACTATATATTTTACCTCTTGGGGATGTCATTCGAAAACATAATGTTAAATTTCACTGCTATGTGGACGACACACAGCTGTACATTTCAATGAAACATGGTGAAGCCCCAAAACTCCCCTCGCTAGAAGCCCGTGTTTCAGACATAAAGAAGTGGATGGCTGCAAACTTTCTACTTTTAAACTTGGACAAAACAGACATGCTTGTTCTAGGTCCCAAGAAACAAAGAGATCTTCTGTTGAATCTGACAATTAATCTGGATGGTTGTACAGTCGTCTCAAATAAAACTGTGAAGGACCTCGGCGTTACTCTGGATCCTGATCTCTCTTTTGAAGAACATATCAAGACTGTTTCAAGGACAGCTTTTTTCCATCTACGTAACATTGCAAAAATCAGAAACTTTCTGTCCAAAAAAGACGCAGAAAAATTAATCCATGCTTTTGTTACTTCTAGGCTGGACTACTGCAATGCTCTACTTTCCGGCTACCCGGATAAAGCACTAAACAAACTTCAGTTAGTGCTAAATACGGCTGCTAGAATCCTGACTAGAACCAAAAAATTTGATCATATTACTCCAGTGCTAGCCTCCCTACACTGGCTTCCTGTTAAGGCAAAGGCTGATTTCAAGGTTTTACTGCTAACCTACAAAGCATTACATGGGCTTGCTCCTACCTATCTTTCCGATTTGGTCCTGCCGTACATACCTACACGTACGCTACGGTCACAAGACGCAGGCCTCCTAATTGTCCCTAGAATTTCTAAGCAAACTGCTGGAGGTAGGGCTTTCTCCCATAGAGCTCAATTTTTATGGAATGGTCTGCCTACCAATGTGAGAGACGCAGACTCAGTCTCAACCTTTAAGTCTTTACTGAAGACTTATC
Source organism: Salmo salar (assembly GCF_965601325.2). Classification (NCBI taxonomy): domain Eukaryota; kingdom Metazoa; phylum Chordata; class Actinopteri; order Salmoniformes; family Salmonidae; genus Salmo; species Salmo salar. Next base: position 84,789,351 of record NC_138309.1, read on the forward strand.
TCTTCAGTAGGTCCTATGATTAAGTATAGTCTGACCCAGGAGTGTGAAGGTGAACGGAAAGGCTGGAGCAACGAACCGCCCTTGCTGTCTCTGCCTTGCCGGTTCCCCTCTCTCCACTGGGATTCTCTGCATCTAACCCTATTACAGGGGCTGAGTCACTGGCTTACTGGTGTTCTTCCATGCCGTCCATGGGAGGGGTGCTACACTTGAGTGGGTTGAGTCACTGACGTGGTCTTCCTGTCTGGGTTGGCGCCCCCCCTTGGGTTGTGCCATGGCGGAGATCGTTGTGGGCTATACTTGTCTTAGGACGGTAAGTTGGTGGTTGGAGACATCCCTCTAGTGGTGTGGGGGCTGTGCTTTGGCAAAGTGGGTGGGGTTATATCCTGCCTGTTTGGCCCTGTCCGGGGGTATCATCGGATGGGGCCACAGTGTCTTCTGATCCCTCCTGTCTCAGCCTCCAGTATTTATGCTGCAGTAGTTTATGTGTCGGGGGGCAGGGTCAGTCTGTTACATCTGGAGTATTTCTCTTGTCTTATCCGGTGTCCTGTGTGAATTTAAATATGCTCTCTCTAATTCTCTCTTTCCCTCTTTCTGTCTTTCTCTCGGAGGACCTGAGCCCTAGGACCATGCCTCAGGACTACCTGGTATGATGACTCCTTGCTGTCCCCAGTCCACCTGGCCGTGCTGCTGCTCCAGTTTCAACTGTTCTGCCTGCGGCTATGGAACCCTGACCTGTTCACCGGACGTGCTTGTTGCACCCTCGACAACTACTATGATTATTATTATTTGACCATGCTGGTCATTTCTGAACATTTTAACATCTTGACCATGTTCTGTTATAATCTCCACCCGGCACAGCCAGAAGAGGACTGGCCACCCCTCATAGCCTGGTTCCTCTCTAGGTTTCTTCCTAGGTTTTTTTAGGCCTTTCTAGGGAGTTTTTCCTAGGGAGTTTTTCCTAGCCACCGTGCTTCTTTCACATGCATTGCTTGCTGTTTGGGGTTTTAGGCTGGGTTTCTGTACAGCACTTTGAGATATCAGCTGATGTACGAAGGGCTATATAAATAAATTTGATTTGATTTGAGCTAACCTACATATGAACAGACCAGAACCCCCCCAGGTCACAAATCTTGCTGCTGTGATGGCACACTGTGATATTTCACCCAATAGATATGGGAGTTTATCAAAATTGGGTTTTCAAATTCTTTGTGGATCTGTGTAATCTGAGGGAAATATGTGTCTCTAATATGGTCGTACATTTGGCAGGAGGTTAGGAAGTACAGCTCAGTTTCCACCTCATTTTGTTAGCAGTGTGCACATAGCCTGTCTTTTGGAGAGCCAGGTCTCCCTACGGCAGCCTTTCTCAATAGCAAGGCTATGCTCACTGAGTCTGTACATAGTCAAAGCTTTCCTTAAATTTGGGTCAGTCACAGTGGTGTCATGACGTTGGCCTGTTGGTGAGGTTTATGACCCCCATAAATACCCCCCCCCCCCCCTCTCTCTCTCTCTACTCTACAGATGTGACTCTTGGAAAGCCCGTTGTTAACATAGAGAGTCTGGTAACATCAAAAGAGTGGTGAACAGAACCATATTTCGGTAATCCAACCAGTTAAAAATATGCGTTGGTACTTAAAGAATATGATGTCAGATCAGTTGTCATCTGAGACATTATTACTGATGACAGGATGACATAAACTGTATCTTGGAAAGTCTACACATTCTAGTTATCAGATTCACATGGAATTGTTGTGCAATTTAAATATGAAACTATTTGTGAACAGATGAAATGTAATTTTAGCTTCTAAATGAGAGAATTGGTTTTCATAAGTAAACTAAGCTCAATTCAGTGGCCCCGCCCAAGTGAACAGACATTGGTGGTAAACTATGAAACACGCCCTTCTCTCCCCACTACATAAGCCCTTTACGAAAATGTAGCATTTGTGTTCCGAGGACGACGGTCCAGACGTTAAAAGGGCTAATATCAAACTACAGAACTAAGCCAACTTCAGCATGAGCTTAAAGTATGGCAACTTGGTATGAACTTTGAACTCTTATTCACTAAAGAAGTGATACCTCCTAGCCGTTGAGTGAGCAGCAGCAGCTGTAAACGTGGGCTAGGGAAGGACGGACAAAGTATCTCTTCTACCAAACACACGACGGTACTACAACGCATGCGTTCTACCAGACATTCTTCAGAGGACAGGAACATCTCTGTTGGGCAACACGGCCTTCCATCTACGACCAACCTATTGAAGCACAGCTCAGAGTAAATATTTCTAGCATTTTCCTTTTCCAAATGGGCGGTTATTTAGAATGCATAAGATTCTGTATTTACGATCGCATAGCTTTACAAGGTCTGATCAGAGACCAGATTCCTTTGTTCCTCAGTCTTCCCGCGCTTTCATTCAAAACCCAACCCTCTTTCTTTGTGTAACCAGCCGTCATATCTGTTCCGTCCGCTAAGGACGTTTTCTTTTATGACATAATTAGTAATCAATGTATGACCCATCCTGTCTGTGTAATTCTGTGTGATTGTTTAGGTATTTAGTAAATAAATAATTAAACCAAATTTTGTATTGCTGATTCAACTTGTTAGCCAGGGTTCGTGAAGATAACCAAGAATTCTACGACTTCAGATGAGACTGGATAAGGTGACGATTAAGAATTGACTGCTATTGATGTAAAAGATTACCAGGTCTTTAAGAGTTTATTCGGAAGATAACAGCTCAATAAACATTCTTTCATGGTGCCCCGACTTTCTAGTCAATTACATTTACATGATAGGTTCAATCAGGTAATATTAATTACAGAGAAATGATTTTATAGAATAGCATGTCATTTCACTTAATCCAACATAGCAAAGTCATGACACTGGACAGTGTCTACTTTCTGTTTAGGGCCAAGTAGAATTCTAGTTTGCTCAGTTTTTTTGTTAATTCTTTCCAATGTTTAAAGTAATTATCTTTTTGTTTTCTCATGATTTGGTAGGGTCTAATTGTGTTGCTGTCCTGGGGCTCTGTGGGGTCTGTTTGTGTTTGTGATCAGAGCCCCAGGACCAGCTTGCTTAGGGGACTCTTCTCCAGGTTCATCTCTCTGTAGGTGATGGCTTTGTTATGGAAGGTTTGGGAATCGCTTCATTTTAGGTGGTTGTAGAATTTAACGTATCTTTTCTGGATTTCGATAATTAGCGGGTATCGGCCTAATTCTGCTCTGCATGCATTATTTGGTGTTTTACATTGTACACAGAGGGTATTTTGCAGAATTCTGCATGCAGAGTCTCAATTTGGTGTTTGTCCCATTTTGTGAATTCTTGGTTGGTGAGCGGACCCCAGACCTCACAACCATAAAGGGCAATGGGATCTATAACTGATTCAAGTATTTTTAGCCATATCCTAATTGTCTTATTTGACATTCCTTTTGGCATAGAAGGCCCTTCTTGCCTTGTCTCAGCTCGTTCACAGCTTTGTGGAAGTTACCTGTGGCGTTGATGTTTAGGCCAAGGTATGTATAGTTTTTTGTGTGCTCTAGGACAACGGTGTCTAGATGGAATTTGTATTTGTGATCTTGGCGACTGGACTTTTTTTGGAACACCATTATTTTTGTCTTACTGAGATTTACTGTCAGGGCCCAGGTCTGGCAGAATATGTGCAGAAGATCTAGGTGCTGCTGTAGGCCCACTTTAGTTGGGGACAGAAGCACCAGATCATCGGCAAACAGTAGACATTTGACTTCAGAATCTAGTAGGGTGAGGCCGGGTGCTGCAGACTGTTCTAGTGCCCTCGCAAATTTGTTTATATATATGTTGAAGAGGGTGGGGCTTAAGCTGCATCCCTGTCTCATCCCACGGCCCTGTGGAAAGAAATGTGTGTTTTTTGTGTTGTTTGTGTACATGGATTTTATAATGTCGTATGTTTTTCCCCCAACACCACTTTCCATCAATTTGTATAGCACACTATCATGCCAAATTGAGTCAAAGGCTTTGCCTTTGTTTTGATTTGTTTGTTTGTCAATTAGGGTGTGCAGGGTAAATACGTGGTCTGTCGTACGGTAATTTGGTAAAAAGCTAATTTGACATTTGCTCAGTACATTGCTATCACTGAGGAAATGTACGAGTCTGCTGTTAATGATAATGCAGAGGATTTTCCAAGGTAGTTATTGGGGTCGAATTTGTCTCCACTTTTGTGGATTGGGGTGATCAGACCTTGGTTCCAAATATTGTGGAGTTTAAGTGGAACCAATTGGAATTTATTGTCTGTATATATGTCTGTATATTGTTGTCTGTATATTTTATAATTTCATTGAGGATACCATCAACACCACAGGCCGTTTTGGGTTGGAGGGTTTGAATTTTGTCCTGTAGTTCATTCAATGTAATTGGAGAATTCAGTGGGTTCTGGTAGTCGTTAATAGTTGATTCTAAGATCTGTATTTGATCATGTATATGTTTTTGCTGTTTGTTCTTTGTTATAGAGCCATAATTGCTGTTGGAGATTTGGTTTACCCATACATCTCCATTTTTGTGTTGTTGTTTGTTTAGTGTTTTCCAATTTTCCCAGAAGTGGTTAGTCTGGGGTACAAAAAAAATGTTTAGTTACGAGAACCAAGCTATCATAGTGCTTTTTATAGGCCTATTATGCATTTTGTATAAACAAATAGAATATTCTATAATTGTGGTACATAAATGGTAAACTATTCTATTACATGTAGCTGATTTCTGACGTGCTGTTCCTTCTTTGGCCGTAGTGTATTTCTGTATTGTTTTAGTGATTCACCATAGTGAAGGCGTAGACTCAGGTTTTCTGGATCTCTATGTTTTTGGGTTGGATAGATTTCTCCGTTTCTTTCTTAGGTTTTTGTATTCTTCATCAAACCATTGGTCATTGTTGTTCATTTTCTTAGGTTGTCTGCTTTACATGTTTAGATTTGATAGGGGAGCTGAGAGGTCAAATATACTGTTTAGGTTTTCTACTGCCAAGTTTACACCTTCACTATTACAGTGGAACATTTTGTCCAGGAAGTTTTCTTGAAGGGATTGAATTTGTTGTTGTCTAATAGTTTTTTGGTAGATTTCCACACCACTTTCCTTCCATCTGTAGCATTTCTTAATAAACTCAGCAAAAAAAGAAACGTCCTCTCACTGCATTTATTTTCAGCAAACTTAACATGTGTAAATATTTGTATGAACATAAGATTCAACAACTGAGACATAAACTGAACAAGTTCCACAGATATATGACTAACAGAAATGGAATAATGTGTCCCTGAACAAAGGGGGGGTCAAAATCAAAAGTAACAGTCAGTATCTGGTGTGGCCACCAGCTGCATTAAGTACTGCAGTGCATCTCCTCCTCATGGACTGCACCAGATTTGCCAGTTCTTGCTGTGAGATGTTACCCCACTCTTTCACCAAGGCACCTGCAAATTCCCGGACATTTCTGGGGGGAATGCCCCTAGCCCTCACCCTCCGATCCAACAGGTCCCAGACGTGCTCAATGGGATTGAGATCCGGACTCTTCGCTGGCCATGGCAGAACACTGACATTCCTGTCTTGCAGGAAATCACGCACAGAATGAGCAGTATGGCTTATGGCATTGTCATGCTGGAGGGTCGTGTCAGGATGAGCCAGCAGGAAGGGTACCACATGAGGAAGGAGGATGTCTTCCCTGTAACGCACAGCGTTGAGATTGCCTGCAATGACAACAAGCTCAGTCCGATGATGCTGTGACACACCACCCCAGACCATGACGGACCCTCCACCTCCAAATCGCTCCCGCTCCAGAGTACAGGCCTCTGTGTAATGCTCATTCCTTCGACGATAAACGCAAATCCCACCATCATCCCTGATGAGACAAAACCGCGACTCATCAGTGAAGAGCACTTTTTGCCAGTCCTGTCTGGTCCAGCGACGGTGGATTTGTGCCCATAGCCCCGTTGTTGCCGGTGATGTCTGGTGAGGACCTGCCTTACAACAGGCCTACAAGCCCTCAGTCCAGCCTCTCTCAGCCTATTGCGGACAGTCTGAGCACTGATGGAGGGATTGTGTGTTCCTGGTGTAACTCAGGCAGCTGTTGTTGCTATCCTGTATCTGTCCCGCAAGTGTGATGTTCGGATGTACCTATCCTGTGCAAGTGTTGTTACACGTGGTCTGCCACTGCGAGGACAATCAGCTGTCCGTCCTGTCTCCCTGTAGCGCTGTCTTAGGCGTCTCACAGTACGGACATTGCAATTTATTGCCCTGGCCACATCTGCAGTCCTCATGCCTCCTTGCAGCATGCCTAAGGCACGTTCACGCAGATGAGCTGGGACCCTGGGCATCTTTCTTTTGGTGTTTTTCAGAGTAAGTTTTCATATCTGTGACCTTAATTGCCTACCGTCAGTAAGCTGTTAGTGTCTTGACGACCGTTCCACAGGTGCATGTTCATTAATTGTTTATGATTCAGTGAACAAGCATGGGAAACAGTGTTTAAACCCTTTTCAATGAAGACCTGGTGAAGTTATTTAGATTTTTACGAATTATCTTTGAAAGACAGGGTCCTGAAAAAGGGACGTTTCTTTTTTTATGAGTTTATTATTCAGTTCCTTTGGCTTTGATGCCTCATGATTGAGTATTGCTCTGTTCAAGTAGACTGTGATTTTGCTGTGATCTGAGTGTTCACAGTCAGACCACTGACACCCCTAAGAGACTCTGGGTTGAGGTCAGTGATAAAGTAGTCTACAGTACTTCTGCCAAGAGATGAGCTGTAGGTGTACCTACCATAGGAGTCCCCTCAAAGCCTACCATTGACTATGTACATACCCAGCATGTGACAGAGCTGTAGGTGAACCTACCATAGGAGTCCCCTCAAAGCCTACCATTGACTATGTACATACCCAGCATGTGACAGAGCTATAGGTGTACCTACCATAGGAGTCCCCTCTAAGCCTACCATTGACTATGTACATACCCAGCGTGTGACAGAGCTGTAGGTGAACCTACCATAGGAGTCCCCTCAAAGCCTACCATTGACTATGTACAGACCCAGCGTGTGACAGAGCTGCAGGTGTACCTACCATAGGAGTCCCCTCAAAGCCTACCATTGACTATGTACATACCCAGCGTGTGACAGAGCTGTAGGTGAACCTACCATAGGAGTCCCCTCAAAGCCTACCATTGACTATGTACATACCCAGCGTCTGACAGAGCTGTAGGTGTACCTACCATAGGAGTCTCCTCTAAGCCTACCATTGACTATGTACATACCCAGCGTGTGACAGAGCTGTAGGTGAACCTACCATAGGAGTCTCCTCAAAGCCTACCATTGACTATGTACAGACCCAGCGTCCGACAGAGCTGTAGGTGAACCTACCATAGGAGTCTCCTCTAAGCCTACCATTGACTATGTACATACCCAGCGTGTGACAGAGCTATAGGTGTACCTACCATAGGAGTCCCCTCTAAGCCTACCATTGACTATGTACATACCCAGCGTGTGACAGAGCTATAGGTGTACCTACCATAGGAGTCCCCTCTAAGCCTACCATTGACTATGTACATACCCAGCGTGTGACAGAGCTGTAGGTGTACCTACCATAGGAGTCCCCTCAAAGCCTACCATTGACTATGTACATACCCAGCGTGTGACAGAGCTGTAGGTGTACCTACCATAGGAGTCCCCTTGAAGCCTACCATTGACTATGTACATACCCAGCGTGTGACAGAGCTGTAGGTGTACCTACCATAGGAGTCCCCTCAAAGCCTACCATTGACTATGTACATACCCAGCGTGTGACAGAGCTGTAGGTGAACCTACCATAGGAGTCCCCTCAAAGCCTACCATTGACTATGTACAGACCCAGCGTCTGACAGAGCTGTAGGTGTACCTACCATAGGAGTCCCCTCAAAGCCTACCATTGACTATGTACATACCCAGCGTCTGACAGAGCTGCAGGAGTTGTGACCCGTTTTTGTTGGTTATGTTGTCATAGTTGTGTCTAGGGGGGCATATGGGGGAGGGAATGCTGTCACCTCCAGGTTGGTGTTTGTCCCCCTGTGTGCTGGGGGTGTCAGGTTCTTGTCCAGTTCTGGCATTTAAGTCACCACAGACTAGTATATGTCCCTGGACCTGGAAATGATTGATCTCCCCCTCTAGGATGGAGAAGCTGTCCTCATTAAAGTATTGGGATTCTAGTGGGGGGATATAGGTAGGATGGAGAAGCTGTCTTCATTAAAGTATGGGGATTCAAGTGGGGGGATATAGGTAGGATGGAGAAGCTGTCTTCATTAAAGTATGGGGATTCTATTGGGGGGATATAGGTAGGATGGAGAAGCTGTCATCATTAAATTATGGGCATTCTAATTGGGGGATATAGGTAGGATGGAGAAGCTGTCTTCATTAAAGTATGGGGATTCTAGTGGGGGGATATAGGTAGGATGGAGAAGCTGTCTTCATTAAAGTATGGGGATTCTAGTGGGGGGATATAGGTAGCAATTTATCTGGTAAGATACATTTCAAATTAATTTCTAGCGAGATGTAACATTTTCCTGTTTTGATTAATTTAATAGAGTGGGTTAGGTCTGCTCTATACCAAATTAGCATACCCCCTGATTCTCTTCCCTGTTTCACACCTGGTGTTTTGGTGGATCAAGGGAGACACTGAACTTTTTTAATACTATATCTCTTGACACATTGATGAAAATAATCATGGCCTATAAACCTTAAAGCTGCATACTGGACCCTATTCAAACTGAACTACTGAAAGTGTTGCTTCCTGTGCTTGGCCCTCCTATGTTGAACATAATAAACAGCTCCCTATCCATCGGATGTGTACCAAACTCACTAAAAGTGGCAGTAATAAATCCTCTCTTGAAAAAGCCAAACCTTGACCGAGAAAATATAAAAAACTAAATCGGCCTATATCGAATCTCCCATTCCTCTCAAAATGTTTAGAAAAAGCTCTTGCGCAGCAACCTACTGCCTTCCTGAAGACAATGTATATGAAACGCTTCAGTCTGGTTTTAGACCCCATCATAGCACTGAGACTGCACTCGTGAAGGTGGTAAATTAACTTTTAATGGCGTCAGACCGAGGCTCTGCATCTGTCCTCGAGCTCCTAGACCTTAGTGCTGCTTTTGACAACATCGATCACCACATTCTTTTGGAGAGATTGGAAACCCAAATTGGTCTACACGGACAAGTTCTGGCCTGGTTTAGATCTTATCTGTTGGAAAGATATCAGTTTGTCTCTGTAGATGGTTTGTCCTCCAACAAATCAACTGTACATTTTGGTGTTCCTCAAGGTTCCGTTTTAGGACCACTATTGTTTTCACTATATATTTTACCTCTTGGTGATGTCATTCAGAAACATAATGTTAAATTTCACTGCTATGCAGATGGCAGACAGCTGTACATTTCGATGAAACATGGTGAAGCCCCAAAATTGCCCTCCCTGGAAGCCTGTGTTTCAGACATAAGTGGATGGCGGCACATTTTCTACGTTTAAACTCGGACAAAACAGAGATGCTAGTTCTAGGTCCCAAGAAACAAAGAGATCTTCTGTTGAATCTGACAATTAATCTGGATGGTTGTACAGTCATCTAAAAAAAAACAGTGAAGGACCTCGGCGTTACTCTGGACCCTAATCTCTTTATTGACGAACATATCAAGACTGTTTCAAGGGCAGATTTTTCCATCTACGTAACATTGCAAAAATCAGAAACTTTCTGTCCAAAAATGATGTAGAAAAATGGATCCATGCTTTTGTCACTTCTAGATTACACTACTGCAGTGCTCTACTTTCCGGCTACCCAGATAAAGCACTAAATAAACTTCAGATAGTGCTAAACACAGCTGCTAGAATCTTGACTAGAACCAAACAATTATGATCATATTACTCCAGTGCTAGCCTCTCTACACTGACTTCCTGTGAAGGCTAGGGCTGATTCCAAGGTTCGCTAACCTACAAAGCATTACCTACCTATCTTTCCGATTTGGTCCTGCTGTACATACCTACACGTACGCTACGGGCACAAAACGCAGGCCTCCTTACTGTCCCTAGAATTTCTAAGCAAACAGCTGGAGGCAGGGCTTTCTCCTATAGAGCTCCATTTTTATGGAATGGTCTGCCTATTCATGTGAGAGACGCAGACTCGATCTCAACCTTTAAGTCTTTATTGAAGACTCATCTCTTCAGTAGGTCTTATGACTGAGTGCAGTCTGGCCCAGGAGTGTGAAGGTGAATGGAAAGGCACTGGAGCAACGAACCGCCCTTGCTGTTTCTGCCTGGCCAGTTCCCCTCTCTCCACTGGGATTCTCTGCCTCAAACCCTATTACAGGGGCTGAGTCACTGGCTTACTGGTGCTCTTCCATGCCGTCCCTAAGAGGGGTGCGTCACTTGAGTGGATTGAGTCACTGACATGGTCTTCCTGTCCTGGCGCCCCCCCCCCCCCCCCTTCGTGGGCTATACTCAGCCTTGTCTCAGGATGGTAAGTGGTTAAAGATATCCTTCTAGTGGTGTGGGGGCAGTGCTTTGGCAATGTGGGTGGGGTTATATCCTGCCTTTTTGGCCCTGTCCGAGGGCATCGTCGGACAGGGCCACAGTGTCTCCCGACCCCTCCTGTCTCAGCCTCCAGTATTTATGCTGCAGTAGTTTGTGTCGGGGGGCTAGGGCCAGTCTGTTATCTGGAGTATTTCTCCTGTCTTATCCGGTGTCCTGTGTGAATTTAAGTATGCTCTCTCTAATTCTTTCTCTCGGAGGACCTGAGCCCTAGGACCATGCCTCATGACTACCCGGCCTGATGACTCCTTGCTGTCCCCAGTCCACCTGGTCGTGCTGCTGCTCCAGTTTCAACTGTTCTGCCTGCGGCTATGGAACCATTGCCTGTTCACCGGACGTGCTAGCTTGTCCCAGACCTGCTGTTTTAAACTCTCTAGAGACAGCAGGAGCGCTAGAGATACTCTGAATGATCGGCTATGAAAAGCCAACTGACATCTACTCCTGAAGTGCTGACCTGTTGCATCCTCTACAACCACTGTGATTATTATTTTCTGACCCTGCTGGTCATCTATGAACATTTGAATATCTTGGCCATGTTCTGTTGTAATCTCCACCCGGCACAGCCAGAAGAGGACTGGCCACCCCTCATAGCCTGGTTCCTCTCTAGGTCTCTACCTAGGTTCCGGCCTTTTACACCTGCATTGCTTGCTGTTTGGGGGTTTTAGGCTGGGTTTCTGTACAGCACTTTGTGACATCAGCTGACGTAAGAAGGGCTATATAAATACATTTGATTGAAATTTGATTGATGGGACAACCAGCTCTCTGTAACCTAGAGGGCAACCAATGGGTCCGTCTCCTTTATACCATGTTTCTTGTAGGATGACAATGTCTGTATTTTTTATTTCTTTAATGAAGTCTGGGTTCTTGCTCTTTAGGCCAAAGGCAGATGACTTCAGACCTTGTATATTCCAGAATGAGAAAATAAAAGCTTTGTGTTCCATAGTGTCTAGTGTTGTTTTGGTGTGGTTTAGGCCCGGACCATCACAGTAGGTGTGAGTAGAGCATGTTGAGTATCTGATACATACCTCTTAAGTCACAGGTTTGGCTTGGGGGGGGGGGGGGGGGGGGGGGGGGGGGGCTGTTGCTCTGCTCTCTTTCTCCCTCCCTCTCGTAGACAACATAAGCAGCGGGTCTGGTCTTCTTCGTTCATTGAACCAGAAAAATACAGGAAAACAACTAAGTGGGGTGTCTCGCTACCTCTTCAGACTGTCTCTAACAGCTTACAGGGGGGGGAAAAAAATACTATTTCCTTTCATATTTTTTTTTTTTTTTTTTTAGGTACAGAAGCTTTTAGATAAAAAGCGGAGAGGAGACTTTCAGTTTCTCTTATTTAATGCAGCAATACAGCATAGCATAAATTATAACTGTTTTCCTCAACAAAATACTTCCAAAGCATCTTTCAGGAAAATATTTTGTGAATTTCAATTGACAATTTATAATACATTAATATTTTAAATACACATTGTAAATATAACATACATATAAAACATTGTCCAATAAAAAAAATAGAAAAGAAACCCAAAATATTTAGAATTAATAATAGAATTCAACAAACGGAGCAAACAGTCTAAACACAGGGAATATTGTTTGAGTTTAAAAGTCATGACGGGGATTTGAGGAGGAATGGACATCCAAAGTTCAGACAGCCGACGGAAAGACAGCCATCATTCAGACAGCCGACAGAAAGACAGCCATCATTCAGACAGCCGACAGAAAGACAGCAGTCATTACGGTTGAAAAAAAATAACTGGACCTGAGCGTGTCCAAAATGGCACCCTATATAGTCTACCACCTATAGGCCCAAGTCAAGACAAAAGGAGCTCACTATATAGGAAATAGGGTGCCATTACAGACAGTCATGTTCTCAGAGCATGCCTGCCTAACTGTTGTTGGAAACTACTAGTAATCTAACAGCTTCAAATGGCATCTCAAATACAAACAGTAATCATCTCAAATACAAACAGTAATCATCTCAAATACAAACAGTAATCATCTCAAATACAAACAGTAATCATCTCAAATACAAACAGTAATCATCTCAAATACAAACAGTAAGAATCTCAAATACAAACAGTTGGGGAGAGAAGAGTTACTGTAATCATCTCAAATACAAACAGTTGGTGAGAGAAGAGTTACTGTAATCATCTCAAATACAAACAGTTGGTGAGAGAAGAGTTACTGTAATCATCTCAAATACAAACAGTTGGGGAGAGAAGAGTTACTGTAATCATCTCAAATACAAACAGTTGGGGAGAGATGACCGTAATGATCTCAAAGTGACAAGTAGAGGCTACTAAGAATGCACATAGATTTCATTTCTCTACATAAACTGCTTCCAACGTCGTTTTAAAGAATTTGGGAGTACGTCCAACTGGCCTCACAACCTCAGACCACGTGCATGGCGTTGTGTGCGTAAGCGGTTTTCTGATGTCAATGTTGTGAACAGTGTCCCATGGTGGCGGTGGGCTTAAACTACATACAACATTTTATATTATTGATGGCAATTTGAATGCACAGAAATACCGTAACGATATCCCGAGGCGCATGAAATACCGTAACGATATCCCGAGGCCCATGAAATACCCTAACGATATCCCGAGGCCCATGAAATACCCTAACCCATATCCCGAGGCCCATGAAATACCGTAACGATATCCCGAGGCCCATGAAATACCCTAACGATATCCCGAGGCCCATGAAATACCGTAACGATATCCCGAGGCCCACGAAATACCCTAACGATATCCCGAGGCCCATGAAATACCCTAACGATATCCCGAGGCCCATTTTCTTTTAAAGGTATCTGTGACCAACAGATGCATATCTGTATTGTCAGTCATGTGAATTTATTTAAACTGACTGATTTCCACATATGAACTGTAACTCAGTAAAATCGTTGAAATTGTTGTTTATATTTTTTGTTTAGTATATAAATCATCTTTAATTTGTACAGACGCATACAACTCCCTACAGTGCACTACTTTTGACCAAAGCCACTGGTCAAAAGTAGTGCACCATATAGGGAATAGGGTGCTATGTCAGACACACAGTAGTTGGTGTGGTTCATAGATTAGTAGTGATTGGTTCCAGTGTTGTCATGACGAAGAGGGAAACCATAATGATTATGTGGGAGTCCAACAAACTTGTTTTTGGTATTTTATTAGGATCCCCATTAGCTGTTGTTATAGCAGCAGCTACTCTTCCTGGGGTCCACACAAAACATGACATAATACAGAACATGAATAGACAAGAACAGCTCAAGGACTGAACTACATCAATATAAAAAAAAGGGTAAATACATTAGTACATTTGTTTATATCCCACATTCCTCCAGCCTTCATCTCTCTATAGAGTTCACTATGACATGTCACCATAAGACAGTATTCTATCATAGTATGGATATAATGAGAGTCCAAACCAGTTTTCTCTTCCTGAAGAAGTGACGAACAGAATGTGTTCCAAATGGAGCCAACCCAACCAACCAACCTACCACCCAACACACCAACCCAACCACCCACCCAACCAACCAACCAACCTACCAACACACCAACCCTCCCACCCACCCAACCTACCAACCAACCTACCAACACACCAACCCTCCCACCCACCCAACCAACCAACACACCAACCCTCCCACCCACCCAACCAACCAACACACCAACCCTCCCACCCAACCAACCAACAAGCCAACCCTCCCACCTACCCAACCTACCACCCACCCACCCACCCACCCAACCTACCAACTTACCAACACACCAACCCTCCCACCCAACCAACCAACAAGCCAACCCTCCCACCCACCCAACCTACCAACCCTCCCACCCACCCACCCTACCAACACACCCTCCCACCCAACTCACCAACCCTCCCACCCACCCAACCTACCAACCACCCTACCAACACACCCTCCCACCCAACCCACCAACACGCCAACCCTCCCACCCACCCACCCTACCAACACACCCTCCCACCCAACCTACCAACCCTCCCACCCAACCTACCACCCACCCACCCACCCAACCTACCATCCACCCACCCAACCTACCACCCACCCAACCTACCATCCACCCACCCAACCTACCACCCACCCACCCTACCAACACACCCTCCCACCCAACCGACCAACCCTCCCACCCAACCTACCACCCACCCACCCACCCACCCACCCAACCTACCATCCACCCACCCAACCTACCACCCACCCAACCAACCTACCAACACGCCAACCCACCCACCCACCCACCCAACCTACCAACCCCTTAGGGATCTGGACAGAAATAGTGCACTATATATATATGGGATAGGTTTCCATTTGGGAGTCAACCTGTTCAATGTGAGATGAACTTGCTCTGGCCCCAATGTCTTGTTGATTTACAGTAACGCCATTGTCTTAGGTCAGATAGCGTGTCGATTCTGCCTGCAGGGACGGGAGTCGCGTAGGAGTGGCGCCATTCCGACGTAGACAGCGGCTCACACTGTCATTAAAGACTGTCAGTATATACAGTATACACCTTGTTGATATACAGCTAGAGAAAAACACTGGTGTGGGATAAAACACAGAGACAACACTCAAATCTAAAGTGGCTGAGACTCTGAGCATGGAAATGTCTGTCTTTTTGGGGAATGACAGAAGTGCCTGTCTGCCTGTCTGTCTGTCTGTCTGCCTGTCTGCCTGTCTGTCTGTCTGTCTGTCTGCCTGTCTGTCTGCCTGTCTGCCTGTCTGCCTGTCTGTCTGCCTGTCTGTCTGTCTGTCTGCCTGTCTGTCTGCCTGTCTGCCTGTCTGCCTGCCTGTCTGCCTGCCTGTCTGTCTGTCTGCCTGTCTGCCTGTCTGCCTGTCCTCCATGCTGGAGCAGTTGTAGGTAGCCTAGTGGTAGCCTAGTGGTTAGAGGGGGGAGGCAGGTAGCCTAGTGGTTAGAGGGGGGAGGCAGGTAGTCTAGTGGTTAGAGGGGGAGGCAGGTAGCCTAGTGGTTAGAGGGGGGAGGAGGGGGGAGGAGGTAGCCTAGTGGTTAGAGGGGGGAGGCAGGTAGCCTAGTGGTTAGAGGGGGGAGGCAGGTAGCCTAGTGGTTAGAGGGGGGAGGCAGGTAGCCTAGTGGTTAGAGGGGGGAGGCAGGTAGTCTAGTGGTTAGAGGGGGGAGGCAGGTAGCCTAGTGGTTAGAGGGGGGAGGCAGGTAGCCTAGTGGTTAGAGGGGGGAGGCAGGTAGCCTAGTGGTTAGAGGGGGGAGGCAGGTAGCCTAGTGGTTAGAGGGGGGAGGCAGGTAGCCTAGTGGTTAGAGGGGGGAGGCAGGTAGCCTAGTGGTTAGAGGGGGGAGGCAGGTAGCCTAGTGGTTAGAGGGGGGAGGCAGGTAGCCTAGTGGTTAGAGGGGGAGGCAGGTAGCCTAGTGGTTAGAGGGGGGAGGCAGGTAGCCTAGTGGTTAAAGGGGGGAGGCAGGTAGCCTAGTGGTTAGAGGGGGGAGGCAGGTAGTCTAGTGGTTAGAGGGGGGAGGCAGGTAGCCTAGTGGTTAGAGGGGGGAGGCAGGTAGCCTAGTGGTTAGAGGGGGAGGCAGGTAGCCTAGTGGTTAGAGGGGCAGGCAGGTAGCCTAGTGGTTAGAGGGGGGAGGCAGGTAGCCTAGTGGTTAGAGGGGGGAGGCAGGTAGCCTAGTGGTTAGAGGGGGGAGGCAGGTAGCCTAGTGGTTAGAGCGTTGGACTTGTAACCGAAAGGTTGCAAGATCGAATCCCCGAGCTGACAAGGTAGAAAATATATGTCGTTCTGCCCCTGAACAAGGCAGTTAACCCACTGTTCCTAGGCCGTCATTGTAAATAAGAATTTGTTCTTAACTGACTTGCCTAGTTACAATAAAGGTAAAAAAACGTTGTGATCTGATAGGAGGAGGAGAAGTATCTCCTTCTCAACTGTATTGGAGGACACAGTCCAAGATCCCTCCCCTCTGACTTTTTTCTCCAGTGGAGTTTGAGAATGAGGAGAAAGAGTGCAAGAAATCAGGGGAGGGGGGGGGTAGGTTAACCCTAGTCTCTCCTGCTAGACAGCTGCTGTGAGAAGGGACAGGTAGACAGGCAGGTGGTCAAGGCTTGGTCTCTGTAGGTAACTGAGGCTCTGGTGAGGCTGCTGGAGTGGGTACGATAGCTGGCGGTGCCAACGTAGAGAACCAGGAGGACATGGCTGACTTAGCGCTGCTCAGAGCTCCACCCACCGACTGACCTGGAGGATGGAGACAGGAGGGATTAGATATACAGTGCATTCGGAAAGTATTCAGACACCTTGACTTTTTCCACATTTTGTTACATTACAGCCTTATTCTAAAATGGATTAAATATATATTTTTTCCCTCATCAATCTACACACAATACTCCATAATGACAAAGCAATAATTAATTTATACTTTTTTGTGTGCAAATTTATAAATATAATAAACAGAAATATCTTATTTACATAAGAATTCAGACACTTGCTATGAGACTTGAAATTGAGCTCAGGTGCATCCTGTTTCCATTGATCATCCTTGAGATGTTTCTACAACGTGATTGGAGTCCACCTGTGCTAAATTCAATTGATTGGACATGATTTGGAAAGGCACACACATCTGTCTATATAAGGTCCCACAGTTGACAGTGCATATCAGAGCAAAATCAAGCCATAAGGACGAAGGAATTGTTTGTAGAGCTTCGAGATAGGATTGTGTTGAGGCACAGATCTTGGGAAGTGTACCAAAACATTTCTTCAGCATTGAACATCCCCAAGAACATCATTCTAAAATGGAAGAAGTTTGGAACCACCAAGACTCTTCCTAGAGATGGCTGTCCGGCCAAACTGAGCAATCGGGGGAGAAGGGCCTTGGTCAGGGAGGTGACCAAGAACCCAATGGTCACTCTGACAGAGCTCCAGAGTTCCTCTGTGGAGATGGGAGAACCTTCCAGAAGGACAACCATCTCTGCAGCACTCCACCAATCAGGCTTTTATGGTAGAGTGGCCAGATAGAAGCCAATCCTCAGTAAAAGGCACATGACAGCCCACTTGGAGTTTGCCAAAAGGCACCTAAATGACTCTCAGACCATGAGAAACAAGATTATCTGGTCTGATGAAACCAACATTGAACTCTTTGGCCTGAATGCCAAGCGTCACGTCTGGAGGAAACCTGGCACCATCCCTACAGTGAAGCATGGTGGTGGCGGCATCATGCTGTGGGGATGTTTTTCAGTGGCAGGGACTGGGAGACTAGTCAGGATGGAGGGAAAGATGAACAGAGCAAAGTACAGAGAGATCCTTGATGAAAAACTGCTCCAGAGCGCTCAGGACCTCAGACTGGGGCGAAGGTTCACCTTCTAACAGGACAACGACCCTACTGTAAGCACACAGCCAAGACAACGCAGGAGTGACTTCGGGACAAGACTCTGAATGTCTTTGAGTGGCCCAGCCAGAGCGCGGACTTGAACCCGATCAAACATCTCTGGAGAGACATGAAAATAGCTGTGCAGCGACGCTCCCCATCCAACCTGACAGAGCTTGAGAGGATCTGCAGAGAAGAATGGGAGAAACTCCCCAAATACAGGTGTGCCAAGCTTGTAGCGTCACACCCAAGAAGACTCGAGGCTGTAATCGCTGCAAAAGGTGCTTCAAAAAAGTACTGAGTAAAGGGTCTAAATACTTATGTAAATTATATATTTCTGTTTTTTTTATTTATAATACATTTGCAAAAATGTCTAGGCTGAAACGTAATAAAATGTGGAAAAAGTCAAGGTATCTGAATACTTTCCTGAATGCCCTGTAAAGTACTGTACTGTTAGGGTTTCAAAATTACAGTAACTTTCCCAAAAATCCCAGGTTTTCCAGACATTTTGTTTGCAAGATTCTGGTTTTCCTGTTAGTATGTCGGTCTGTTTGTCTCACTGGGGAAGGGTTGGCTAGAGAGACTGTCTGTCTGTCTGTCTGTCTGTCTGTCTGTCTGTCTGTCTGGAGAAGGGTTGGCTAGAGAGCCTGTCTGTCTGTCTGTCTCACTGGGGAAGGGTTGGCTACAGAGTTGGATTGTCTGTCTCACTGGGAAAGGGTTGGCTAGAGAGACGTCTGTCTGTCTGTCTGTCTCACTGGGGAAGGGTTGGCTAGAGAGTTGGATTGTCTGTCTCACTGGGAAAGGGTTGGCTAGAGAGACTGACTCTGTCTCACCTACTGCCTTCCCAGTCTGCACAACACTCCGACTGGTGGTGATCACAGCTGCCCCCATCTTCTTCCCACGCTCACTGTTCTGCACCGAGCTGAAATTCAGAGAGAAAACAAAATGGCTACTCAGTCACAACCAACCCACCAACCACCTGGAACCCAGAAATAAACCCTGGGTAGCAGTGTGACATTTCTCTGCTCTTCCAAGAAACAAACAGTAGTGGTCTATCTGAATGTTCTTAACACTGTGTGTGTGTGTGTGTGTTACTACAGCCTGTTAGAAGTAAGAGAGGTTGAGAGATCTAATCATCCAACCTGAGAGTGGAGCTGGAGTGGCCAGATGTTATCCCGGATACATTTCACAACAAATATACAACTAAATCCAGCCTGGTTGTATCTTTTTAAAGCACCCGGATGTCACCACACATTTCAACATTACAGTGCCAAGATTAGAGGTCAACCGATTAAATCGGAATGGCCGATTAATTAGGGCCGATTTCAAAGTTTTCCTAACAATCGGTAATCTGCATTTTTGGACGCCGATTATGGCCGATTATATTGCAATCCATGAGGAGACTGCGTGGCAGGCTGACTACCTGTTACGCGAGTGTAGCAAGGAGCCATAGTAAGTTGCTAGCTAGCGTTAAACGTATCTTATAAAAAAACAATCAATCTTAACATAATCACTAGCTGACTACACATGGTTGATGATATTACTAGGTTAAATAGCTTGTCCTGTGTTGCATATAATCAACGCGGAGCCTGAGATTGTGTCACTTCTCTTGCATTCTGTGCAAGCAGAGTCGGGGTATATGCAGCAGTTTGGGCCGCTTGGCTCGTTGTGAACTGTGAAGACCATTTCTTCCTAACAAAGACCGTAATTAATTTGCCAGAATTGTACATAATTATGACATAACATTGAAGGTTGTGCAATGAAACAGCAATATTTAGACTTAGGGATGCCACCCGTTAGATAAAATATAGAACGGTTCCGTATTTCACTGAAAGAATAAACGTTTTGTTTTCAAAATGATAGTTTCCAGATTTGACCATATTAATGACCAAAGGCTCGTATTTCTGTGTGTTTATTATATTATAATTAAGTCTATGATTTGATATTTGATAGAGCAGTCTGACTGAGCGGTGGTAGGCAGCAGCAGGCTCGTAAACATTCATTCAAACAGCACTTTCCTCCATTTGCCAGCAGCTTTTCACAATGCTTGAAGCACAGCGCTGTTTATGACTTCAAGCCTATCAACTCCCGAGATTAGGCTAGCAATACTATAGTGCCTATAAGAACATCCACTAGTCAAAGGTATATGAAATACAAATGGTATAGAGAGAAATAGTCCTATAATTCCTATAATAACTACAACCTAAAACTCCTTACCTGGGAATATTGAAGACTCATGTTAAAAGGAACCACCAGCTTTCATATGTTCTCATGTTCTGAGCAAGGAACTTAAACGTTAGCTTTTTTACATGGCACATATTGCACTTTTACCTTCTTCTCCAACACTGTAGTTTTTGCATTATTTATACCAAATTGAACATGTTTCATTATCTATTTGAGACTAAATAGATTTTATTTATGTATTATATTAAGTTAAAATAAAAGGGTTCATTCTGTATTGTTGTAATTGTCATTATTACAAATATATATAATAATAAAAAATACGAAAAAAATAGAAAATAAATAAAAAGAGGCCGATTAATTGGTAGAGGCTTTTTTTGGGTCCTCCAATAATCGGTATCGGCGTTGAAAAATCATAAAATCGGTCAACCTCTAGCCAAGATGGTCACTAGTCCTGGTCTAATGATTGAATAGATACAACCCTTAACCTCAGTGAGAAGAGGATAGATGAGCATTACGGAAATAGCTTCAGCTTGCAATCTGATTGGCTTGGTAGAAGTTTCCCGATATTACTTAGCCACAGACCAATTTAATCCTCACACATCTACAGGAGTGCCTAGAGGGTAGGGGGCTAGGGTGTATGGTCTAGGGGTCTATTTGGAATTCAGCTGTCGTCCCTTCCACGTCAACATCAGTGCCCTCCGTGACCCTGCAACTCGGCACATTTTGCCGGGCTGGCCAGAGGAGAGATATTCTACATCCTGACTGCCCCGGGCCAGAGGAGAGTTATTCTACATCCTGACTGCCCCAGGCCAGAGGAGAGTTATTCTACATCCTGACTGCCCCAGGAGAGTTATTCTACATCCTGACTGCCCCGGGCCAGAGGAGAGATATTCTACATCCTGACTGCCCCGGGCCAGAGGAGAGTTATTCTACATCCTGACTGCCCCGGGCCAGAGGAGAGATATTCTACATCCTGACTGCCCCAGGCCAGAGGAGAGATATTCTACATCCTGACTGCCCCAGGCCAGAGGAGAGTTATTCTACATCCTGACTGCCCCGGGCCAGAGGAGAGATATTCTACATCCTGACTGCCCCAGGCCAGAGGAGAGTTATTCTACATCCTGACTGCCCCGGGCCAGAGGAGAGTTATTCTACATCCTGACTGCCCCGGGCCAGAGGAGAGTTATAGAACCCATTGCCCTTTATGGTTGTGAGGTTTGGGGTCCGCTCACCAACCAAGGATTCACATAATGGGTCAAACACCCAACCAAATCATGAGAAAACAAAAATATATTTATTTCCAATGTGTCAAGTAATTAACAAAAAAACTGAGCAAACTAGAATGCTATTTGTCCCTAAACAGAGAGAACACAGTAGCAGAATACCTGACCACTGTGACTGACCCAAACTTAAGGAAAGCTTTGACTATGTACAGACTCAGTGAGCATAGCCTTGCTATTGAGAAAGGCCGCCGTAGGCAGACCTGGCTCTCAAGAGAAGACAGGCTATGTGCACACTGCCCACAAAATTAGGTGGAAACTGAGCTGCACTTCCGAACCTCCTGCCAAATGTATGACCATATTAGACACATATTTCCCTCAGATTACACAGATCCACAAAGAATTCGAAAACAACCCCAATTTTGATAAACTCCCATATCTACTGGGTGAAATACCACAGTGTGACATCACAGCAGCAAGAAAAGGCCAAGCAGTGAAGAACAAACACCATTGTAAATACAACTCATATTTATGTTTATTTATTTTCCCTTTTGTACTTTAACTATTTGCACATTGTTACAACACCATATATAGACATAATATGACATTTGAAATGTCTTTATTCTTCTGGAACTATTGTGAGTGTAATGTTTACAGTACATTTGTATTGTTTATTTCACTTTTGTTTATTATCTACTTCACTTGCTTTGTCAATGTTAACATATGTTTCCTATGCCAATAAAGCCCCTAAATTGAAATTGAATTGAGAGTGAGTGAGGAAAAGAGAGAGAGAAAAAGAGAGAGAGAGCACGAGAGAGAGCGAGAGAGAGAGAGAGAGCACGAGAGAGAGAGGAAGAGAGAGAGAGATCGTTCCATTGATCAGTGAAACAAGGAAACGCTTCAGGTCCAGGAAGCTGGTTGACTGGTGGGCGGGGTCTGACTAGGGGGCCCCGATGACTGACGGCTCCACTGACAAATTAGGGCACAGGAAAATGCCCACACTGTAAACATTTGTCCAATCTGTGTGGGTTAACTTCAGCCCTCTGTGTGAGATGGTGGTGAGACAGAACCTCATGGGTCGTATTCAGTATGGGACAAAACATTTTGAAAACAGAATGAAATGGGAGGGTACTACCTAGACTTGTCCAATAATAATAATACAGATTTCCATTTTCTGTTGAAAAAGAGTTTGCTACGTTTTCCCTACTGAACAATGCCCTGATCTAATCTGTGTGTTTTCTTCAGTCCATCTGTCAGTGATGGGAAGGAAGCCTTACACAATGCCAATCAACACATGCCCCTGACACATCGAAGACAGTCACAGAGGAAGGAGACATATCGTGAGATGAAGCTGAAAACCCCAGTGTTTTTGTGTAGAAACGAACCCGGGCTACAAAGCTGAGGCAAGAAATTAGCTGCATTTATTCCTCAGAAGCTTAGATGGCCAACTGCCAAACTTCCTGTCTGACGGATGCGTCTCTGATGGCCCCCTATGCCCTACAAAGTGCCCTACTTTTTGAACAGAACCCTATGGGTGAAAGGTAGTGCATTATAAAGGGAATAGGGTACCATTTGACTCTACTCCCAGAGTTTATAGTGCAGGAGACAGACACTCAGCCATACACCTCTTTGGGCTCCTGAGTGGCGCAGTGGTCTAAGGCACTGTATCTCAGTGCTAGAGGCGTCACTACAGACCCTGGTTCGATTCCGTGATTGGGAGTCCCATAGGACCACTGGTCCCGTGTGGCTCAGTTGGTAGAGCATGGTGTTTGCAACGCTAGGGTTGTGGGTTCGATTCCCACGGGGGGCCATTATGGGAGAGAAAAAAAATGTAGGAAATGTATGCATTCACTACTGTAAGTCGCTCTGGATAAGAGCGTCTGCTAAATGACTCAAATGTAAATGTAATTGGCCCAGTGTCATCCGGGTTAGGGCTTGGCCGGGGTAGGCCGCCATTGTAAATAAGAATTTGTACTTATTAACTGACTTGCCAAGTTAAATAAAGATGAAATAAAAAATGAAATTCAACACCCAAATGGCACTGTATACTCCAAAGGGCTCTGGTCAAATGTAGTACACTACGTCGGGAATAATGAACCCCTCGTGTTCCATTGACACTTCGTCCCCGTTGCCGACCTCACTACCACAACACTCTCTCACCTACAGTTGAAGTTTACATACACCTTAGACAAATACATTTAAACTCAGTTTTTCACAATTCCTGACATTTAATCCTAGTAAAATAAAAAATTCCCTGTCTTAGGTCAGTTAGGATCACCACTTTATTTTAAGAACGTGAAATGTCAGAATATTAGTAGAGAGAATTATTTATTTCAGCTTTTATTTCTTTCATCACATTCCCAGTGGGTCAGAAGTTTACATACACTCAATTAGTAATTTGTAGCATTGCCTTTAAATTGTTAAACTTGGGTCAAACGTTTCGGGTAGCCTTCCACAAGCTTCCCACAATAAATTGGGTGAACTTTGGCCCATTACTCCTGACAGAGCTGGTGTAACTGAGTCAGGTTTGTAGGCCACCTTGCTCGCATACGCTTTTTCAGTTCTGCCCACAGATTTTATGTAGGATTGAGGTCAGGGCTTTGTGATGGCCACTCCAATACCTTAATTAATAATATTGTTGTCCTTAAACCATTTTGCCACAACTTTGGAAGTATGCTTGGGGTCATTGTCCATTTGGAAGACCTATTTGTGACCAAGCTTTAACTTCCTGACTGATGTCTTGAGATGTTGCTTCAATATATCCACATAATTCTCCTTCCTCATGATGCCATCTATTTTGTGAAGTGCACCAGTCCCTCCTGCAGCAAAGCACCCCCAAAACATGATGCTGCCACCCCTGTGCTTCGCGGTTGGGATGGTGTTCTTCGGCTTGCAAACCTCCCACTTTTTCCTCCAAACATAATGATGGTCATTATGGCCAAACAGTTCTATTTTTGTTTCATCAGACCAGAGGACATTTCTCCAAAAAGTACGATCTTTGTCCCCATGTGCAGTTGCAAACCGTAGTCTGGCTTTTATGTCGGTTTTGGAGAAGTGGCTTCTTCCTTGCTGAGCAGCCTTTCAGGTTATGTCGATATAGGACTCTTCTTACTGTGGATATAGATACTTTACATAGATACTATTGTTTGTACAGATGAACGTGGTACCTTCAGGCATTTGGAAATTGCTCCCAAGGATGAACCAGACTTGTGGAGGTCTACAATTTTTTTTCTGAGTTCTTGGCTGATTTCCCCATGATGTCAAGCAAAGAGGCACTGAGTTTGAAGGTAGGCCTTGAAATACATCCACAGGTACACCTCCAATTGACTCAAAGTATGTCAATTAGCCTATCAGGAGCTTCTAAAGCCATGACATCATTTTCTGGAATTTTCCAAGCTGTTTAAGGGCACACAGTCAACTTGGTGTATGTAAACTTCTGACCCACTGGAATTGAGATACTGTGAATTATATGTGAAATAATCTGTCTGTAAACAACTGTTGGAAAAATGATTTGTGTCATGCACAAAGTAGATGTCCTAACCAACCTGCCAAAACCATAGTTTGTTTAACAAGACATTTGTGGAGTTTTAATGACTCCAACCTAAGTGGATGTAAACTTCTGACTGTAGCTACTCCTCTGAACTCTCACTGTACCAATGCATGGCAGCCTTCACAGTAATGCAACAGGTTGAGAGCTTCAAGTTCCTCAATGTCCACATCACCAACAAACTAACATGGTCCAAACACACCAAGACAGTCGTGAAGAGGGCACGACAAAGCCTATTCCCCCTCAGGAAACTAAAAAGATTTGGCATGGATCCTCAAAAGGTTCTACAGCTGCAACATCCAGAGCATCCTGACTGGTTGCATCAGTGCCTGGTCTGGAAACTGCTCGGCCTCTGACCGCAAGGCACTACAGAGGGTAATGTGTACGGCCCAGTACATCACTGGGGCCAAGCTTCCTGCCATCCAGGACCTCTACATCAGTCGGTGTCAGAAGAAGGCCATAAAAATTGTCTAAGACCCCAGCCACCCCAGTCATAGACTGTTCTCTCTACTACCGCATGGCAAGCGGTACCAGAGTGCCAAGTCTAGGTCCAAGAGGCTTCTAAACAGCTTCTACCCCCAAGCCATAAGTCTCCTGAACAGGTAATCAAATGGCTACCCAGACTATTTGCATTGTGTTCCCCCCCAACCCCTCTTTTACGCTGCTGCTACTCTCTGTTTATCATATATGCATAGTCACTTTAACCATATCTACATACTACCTCAATCAGCCCGACTAACCGGTGCCTGTATGTAGCCTCTCTACTGTATATAGCCACGCTACTGTCTATAGCCTCGCTACTGTCTATAGCCTCGCTACTGTATACAGCCTCGCTACTGTATATAGCCTCTACTGTATATAGCCTCTACTGTATACAGCCTCGCTACTGTAATTTTTCACTGTCTTTTTACTGTTGTTTTTTATTTCCTTATCCATTGTTCACCTAATACCTATTTTTTACTTAAAAAATTGCACTGTTGGTTACGGCCTGTAAGTAAGCATTTCACTTTAAGGTCTACACCTGTTGTATTTGGAGCATGTGACAAATAAACTTTGATTTGATTCAGTGTCTTACACTATCAGAGTATAGCAGGGACGTTGAATGACCTGATACTTATCATTATGAATCTTCATAAAGCAGATCTCTCCATGTTCTCACCGCCAAGCAGATCTCTCCATGTTCTCACCGCCAAGCAGATCTCTCCATGTTCTCACCATAAAGCAGATCTCTCCATGTTCTCACCGCCAAGCAGATCTCTCCATGTTCTCACCATAAAGCAGATCTCTCCATGTTCTCACCATAAAGCAGATCTCTCCATGTTCTCACCATAAAACAGATCTCTCCATGTTCTCACTGCCAAGCAGATCTCTCCATGTTCTCACCATAAAGCAGATCTCTCCATGTTCTCACCGCCAAGCAGATCTCTCCATGTTCTCACCGCCAAGCAGATCTCTCCATGTTCTCACCATAAAGCAGATCTCTCCATGTTCTCACTGCCAAGCAGATCTCTCCATGTTCTCACTGCCAAGCAGATCTCTCCATGTTCTCACCATAAAGCAGATCTCTCCATGTTCTCACTGCCAAGCAGATCTCTCCATGTTCTCACCATAAAGCAGATCTCTCCATGTTCTCACCATAAAGCAGATCTCTCCATGTTCTCACCATAAAGCAGATCTCTCCATGTTCTCACTGACAAGCAGATCTCTCCATGTTCTCACCATAAAGCAGATCTCTTCATGTTCTCACCATAAAGCAGATCTCTCCATGTTCTCACTGCCAAGCAGATCTCTCCATGTTCTCACCGCCAAGCAGATCTCTCCATGTTCTCACCATAAAGCAGATCTCTCCATGTTCTCACCATAAAACAGATCTCTCCATGTTCTCACTGCCAAGCAGATCTCTCCATGTTCTCACCATAAAGCAGATCTCTCCATGTTCTCACCGCCAAGCAGATCTCTCCATGTTCTCACCGCCAAGCAGATCTCTCCATGTTCTCACCATAAAACAGATCTCTCCATGTTCTCACTGCCAAGCAGATCTCTCCATGTTCTCACCAGCCAAGCAGATCTCTCCATGTTCTCACCGCCAAGCAGATCTCTCCATGTTCTCACCGCCAAGCAGATCTCTCCATGTTCTCACCAAGCAGATCTCTCCATGTTCTCACCCAAGCAGATCTCTCCATGTTCTCACCATAAAGCAGATCTCTCCATGTTCTCACCATAAAGCAGATCTCTCCATGTTCTCACCATAAAGCAGATCTCTCCATGTTCTCACCATAAAGCAGATCTCTCCATGTTCTCACTGCCAAGCAGATCTCTCCATGTTCTCACCATAAAGCAGATCTCTTCATGTTCTCACCATAAAGCAGATCTCTTCATGTTCTCACCATAAAGCAGATCTCTCCATGTTCTCACTGCCAAGCAGATCTCTCCATGTTCTCACCATAAAGCAGATCTCTTCATGTTCTCACCATAAAGCCATCAATAGAGAAGTTACGGATGAAGACTCGTGGCATGCGTCCCAAATGGCACTCTATTCCCTATATAGTACATTCTATAACCTATGGGTCCCGGTCAAAAGTAGTGCGCTATATAGGGAATAGAGTGCCATTTGGGACGCCGACATAGGGTGTAGGCAGGGGGAAATGTCTGGAGGGTAGCCCTAGAGGCAGGGCTGGAGACCTGGGACAGTCAATGCACGGCAGGATCACATTTCCTATACACTTCCTGGAACGTAACCCAAGCCCCGGCCTGAAGACCGCCAGCAAAGGTTTTTGAGAATGAACCTCTGTCATAATTAATGGACGGAACAAAATATGAGACCTGGTGTCATTTCTCTATCACCGTCACAACAGGGCAGTTATTAGTAGCTTAGTACTCTATGAAATAGTGTGACTGCAGTGAAACATGGCACCTAGCTACATGTTACATAAGAATATGGAGTTGAGGACACGGAGTTTAGAACACAAGAGTTTAAAGAGTTTAGAACGCCAGAGTTTAGAACACCAAAGTTCAGAACGCCAGAGTTTAGAACACCAGAGTTTAGAACACCAGAGTTTAAAACACCAGAGTTTAGAACACCAGAGTTTAGAACACCAGAGTTTAGAACACCAGAGTTTAGAACACCAGAGTTTAGAACACCAGAGTTTAAAGAGTTTAGAACACCAGAGTTTAGAACACCAGAGTTTAAAGAGTTTAGAACACCAGAGTTTAGAACACCAGAGTTTAAAACGCCAGAGTTTAAAACGCCAGAGTTTAGAACACCAGAGTTTAGAACGCCAGAGTTTAGAACACCAGAGTTTAAAGAGTTTAGAACACCAGAGTTTAAAACACCAGAGTTTAAAACACCAGAGTTTAAAACACCAGAGTTTAAAACACCAGAGTTTAGAACACCAGAGTTTAGAACACCAGAGTTTAGAACACCAGAGTTTAAAACACCAGAGTTTAAAGAGTTTAGAACGCCAGAGTTTAAAACGCCAGAGTTTAAAACGCCAGAGTGTAGAACGCCAGAGTGTAGAACACCAGAGTGTAGAACGCCGGAGTGTAGAACGCCGGAGTGTAGAACGCCGGAGTGTAGAACGCCGGAGTGTAGAACGCCAGAGTGTAGAACGCCAGAGTGTAGAACGCCAGAGTGTAGAACGCCAGAGTGTAGAACGCCAGAGTGTAGAACGCCAGAGTGTAGAACGCCAGAGTGTAGAACGCCAGAGTTTAGAACGCCAGAGTTTAGAACGCCAGAGTTTAGAACGCCAGAGTTTAAAGAGTTCAGAACTCCAGAGTTTA
The DNA here is from genome assembly GCF_965601325.2 of Salmo salar. Taxonomy (NCBI): domain Eukaryota; kingdom Metazoa; phylum Chordata; class Actinopteri; order Salmoniformes; family Salmonidae; genus Salmo; species Salmo salar. Next base: position 84,817,937 of record NC_138309.1, read on the forward strand.
GAACTCCAGAGTTTAGAACACCAGAGTTTAGAACACCAGAGTTTAAAACAGCAGAGTTTAGAACACCAGAGTTCAGAACACCAGAGTTTAGAACACCAGAGTTTAGAACACCAGAGTTTAGAACACCAGAGTTTAAAACACCAGAGTTTAGAACACCAGAGTTCAGAACACCAGAGTGTAGAACACCAGAGTTTAGAACACCAGAGTTTAGAACACCAGAGTTCAGAACACCAGAGTTTAGAACACCAGAGTTTAGAACACCAGAGTTTAGAACACCAGAGTTTAGAACACCAGAGTTTAAAACACCAGAGTTTAGAACACCAGAGTTCAGAACACCAGAGTGTAGAACACCAGAGTTTAGAACACCAGAGTTTAGAACACCAGAGTTCAGAACACCAGAGTTTAGAACACCAGAGTTCAGAACACCAGAGTTTAGAACACCAGAGTGTTGAACACCAGAGTTTAGAACACCAGAGTTCAGAACACCAGAGTTTAGAACACCAGAGTTTAGAACACCAGAGTTCAGAACACCAGAGTTTAGAACACCAGAGTTTAGAACACCAGAGTTTAGAACACCAGAGTTTAGAACACCAGAGTTCAGAACACCAGAGTTTAGAACACCAGAGTTTAGAACACCAGAGTTCAGAACACCAGAGTTTAGAACACCAGAGTTTAGAACACCAGAGTTTAGAACACCAGAGTTTAGAACACCAGAGTTTAGAACACCAGAGTTTAGAACACCAGAGTTTAGAACACCAGAGTTCAGAACACCAGAGTTTAGAACACCAGAGTTTAGAACACCAGAGTTCAGAACACCAGAGTTTAGAACACCAGAGTTTAAAGAGTTCAGAACACCAGAGTTTAGAACACCAGAGTTTAGAACACCAGAGTTTAGAACACCAGAGTTCAGAACACCAGAGTTTAGAACACCAGAGTTTAGAACACCAGAGTTTAGAACACCAGAGTTTAAAGAGTTCAGAACACCAGAGTTTAGAACACCAGAGTTTAGAACACCAGAGTTTAGAACACCAGAGTTTAGAACACCAGAGTTTAGAACACCAGAGTTCAGAACACCAGAGTTCAGAACACCAGAGTTTAGAACACCAGAGTTTAGAACACCAGAGTTTAGAACACCAGAGTTTAGAACACCAGAGTTCAGAACACCAGAGTTTAGAACACCAGAGTTTAGAACACCAGAGTTTAAAGAGTTCAGAACACCAGAGTTTAGAACACCAGAGTTTAGAACACCAGAGTTTAGAACACCAGAGTTTAGAACACCAGAGTTTAGAACACCAGAGTTTAAAACACCAGAGTTTAGAACACCAGAGTTCAGAACACCAGAGTGTAGAACACCAGAGTTTAGAACACCAGAGTTTAGAACACCAGAGTTCAGAACACCAGAGTTTAGAACACCAGAGTTCAGAACACCAGAGTTTAGAACACCAGAGTTTAGAACACCAGAGTTCAGAACACCAGAGTTTAGAACACCAGAGTTTAGAACACCAGAGTTTAGAACACCAGAGTTTAGAACACCAGAGTTTAGAACTCCAGAGTTTAGAACACCAGAGTTTAGAACACCAGAGTTCAGAACACCAGAGTTTAGAACACCAGAGTTTAGAACACCAGAGTTTAGAACACCAGAGTTTAGAACACCAGAGTTTAAAGAGTTCAGAACACCAGAGTTTAGAACACCAGAGTTTAGAACACCAGAGTTTAGAACACCAGAGTTTAGAACACCAGAGTTTAGAACACCAGAGTTTAAAGAGTTCAGAACACCAGAGTTTAGAACACCAGAGTTTAGAACACCAGAGTTTAGAACACCAGAGTTTAGAACACCAGAGTTTAGAACACCAGAGTTTAGAACGCCAGAGTTTAGAACACCAGAGTTTAGAACACCAGAGTTTAGAACACCAGAGTTTAGAACACCAGAGTTTAGAACACCAGAGTTTAGAACACCAGAGTTTAGAACACCAGAGTTTAGAACGCCAGAGTTTAGAACACCAGAGTTTAGAACATGGAGGAAGGGAGGGCCATATGCACATCCTAAATTTGAGACTACCGGTGCTGGGATAAAAACAAATACAGATTAGGTAGAAATGTAGCATATGTAACGTACAGTATATTTAGATGCAGGGAGACGTCACTGGGAATCAGCTATATTCTGTGTGCGGACCGCTCATTCCTTTATCCCAGTTTAGAATATGGTCAATATGTAAGGAGTCAGTGACACAGTGGTACTGTGGTGGAGACCTCTGGATGTCCACTTGGTTTGGGATTCATTTTCCCAACTTCTCTCTGAATACAGTTTAGCAACATGGCAGGAGGATTTGCTCCAATCCTCAGAACTGGAATTTCATCAGAAACCTGGTCTAGGTCTACACACCGATGGGAAAAACATTCATTTACCCTGATTTATACCTGCTGGTCCTCAACACGATGACTTGACTCTTCCCTCGAAAGAGTTGACTTGGTCTTGAGGACATCTCTGCTCATCTCATAAGTAAGGAAGTAGCTTTGGCTTGAGGACATCTCTGCTCATCTCATAAGTAAGGAAGTAGCTTTGGCTTGTGGACATCTCTGCTCATCTCATAAGTAAGGAAGTAGCTTTGGCTTGTGGACATCTCTGCTCATCTCATAAGTAAGGAAGTAGCTTTGGCTTGAGGACATCTCTGCTCATCTCATAAGTAAGGAAGTAGCTTTGGCTTGAGGACATCTCTGCTCATCTCATAAGTAAGGAAGTAGCTTTGGCTTGAGGACATCTCTGCTCATCTCATAAGTAAGGAAGTAGCTTTGGCTTGTGGACATCTCTGCTCATCTCATAAGTATGGAAGTAGCTTTGGCTTGAGGACATAACTGCTTTCTGTAGTGTGAAGCAGCTTAATGTACAAATAAACCCTGTGGACAGGACTGTAGTCTCATCGTAAGGCCTTACCCCCCCCAATCTATCTCCTTAATGCTGAGTGCCAAGTAGACACACATTGGGTCACATTTTTACAGGTCTTTGGTATGACTCTGCTGGGGATCGAACTCCCAACCTTCCAATCTCAGGGCTGACACTATGCACAAGGCCACTGAGTTGATGGAATAGGCCACAGCCTTTTTACAGTACTTGGCGAAAAAAATAGATTCACTATCTATAGTGTATGAGAAGCAGTGAAATGAGAAGCAGTGAAACGAGAAGCAGTGAAATGCCTTTTTATGATGGATCTGCATTATGCCACATTCTACCTGGCATAGAAACACTAACAACTTCACCACTGGGAGGCAGACATCTGCATGTTTTTGTGAGATTGTCATTTCAATGTTTACATTGTGTGATATAGCCTATATTACAGATATGTATAACTGTAATCAATAGATGTCAAAGAATACTGAAGTACTCACTGTGAGAATGGTAATTAGACTGAAGTACTCACTGTGAGAATGGTAATTAGACTGAAGTACTCACTGTGAGAATGGTAATTAGACTGAAGTACTCACTGTGAGAATGGTAATTAGACTGAAGTACTCACTGTGAGAATGGTAATTAGACTGAAGTACTCACTGTGAGAATGGTAATCAGACTGAAGTACTCACTGTGAGAATGGTAATTAGACTGAAGTACTCACTGTGAGAATGGTAATTAGACTGAAGTACTCACTGTGAGAATGGTAATTAGACTGAAGTACTCACTGTGAGAATGGTAATCAGACTGAAGTACTCACTGTGAGAATGGTAATTAGACTGAAGTACTCACTGTGAGAATGGTAATTAGACTGAAGTACTCACTGTGAGAATGGTAATTAGACTGAAGTACTCACTGTGAGAATGGTAATTAGACTGAAGTACTCACTGTGAGAATGGTAATTAGACTGAAGTACTCACTGTGAGAATGGTAATTAGACTGAAGTACTCACTGTGAGAATGGTAATTAGACTGAAGTACTCACTGTGAGAATGGTAATTAGACTGAAGTACTCACTGTGAGAATGGTAATTAGACTGAAGTACTCACTGTGAGAATCTTAATTAGACTGAAGTACTCACTGTGAGAATGGTAATCAGACTGAAGTACTCATTGTGAGAATGGTAATTAGACTGAAGTACTCACTGTGAGAATGGTAATTAGACTGAAGTACTCACTGTGAGAATGGTAATTAGACTGAAGTACTCACTGTGAGAATCTTAATTTCAGATCAGCAGCACTGTACTGTCCTTGGAATGGATGACTGAGAAAGGAGGAAAGAACACATGTTATTTATCCAAGTCAAACATCTAGATATTTTACATTTAGAAGACACTAAAGACGACCAATCCAACACCAAGCTACCACCTTCAGACCCTCTACTACCCCCAGAATGTCTCTCTTACCCTGGGGTAATCTCGGCCATGGCTGGGTGCTTGGTGCTGAACCACAATCTCTGTAGTTGTGACCAGTACAACACCCACCTACCTTTGGTCCCCAACTCCCCTCCTGCCCTATCCTACCCCCAGAATGTCTCTCTTACCCTGGGGTGATCTCGGCCATGGCTGGGTGCTTGTTGATGAACCACACTCTGTAGTTGTGTGTGATCCTCCAGGCTGAGA
>NC_138309.1:84832500-84837500 GCF_965601325.2 Salmo salar
CGATCACCTCCCCAACCTGTAACTTCAGAGGAATGATCACCCCCCCAACCTGTAACTTCAGAGGAACGATCACCTCCCAACCTGTAACTTCAGAGGAACGATCACCCCCCAACCTGTAACTTCAGAGGAACGATCACCCCCCAACCTGTAACTTCAGAGGAACGATCACCCCCCCCAACCTGTAACTTCAGAGGAACGATCACCCCCAACCTGTAACTTCAGAGGAACGATCACCCCCCCAACCTGTAACTTCAGAGGAACGATCACCCCCCCAACCTGTAACTTCAGAGGAACGATCACCCCCCAACCTGTAACTTCAGAGGAACGATCACCTCCCAACCTGTAACTTCAGAGGAAAGATCACCTCCCCAACCTGTAACTTCAGAGGAACGATCACCCCCCAACCTGTAACTTCAGAGGAACGATCACCCCCCCAACCTGTAACTTCAGAGGAACGATCACCCCCCCAACCTGTAACTTCAGAGGAACGATCACCTCCCAACCTGTAACTTCAGAGGAACGATCACCCCCCCAACCTGTAACTTCAGAGGATCGCTAGATCAGGTGGCTGTTGCCTTGGCAACATGTAGGTGAATAATTTAAAAGCAGGTCGAGGTCTCTGTGGAAACACTGCTAGTTGATTGGTGGATGGTGAGAGAGATCTACAGATGCTAATAAAGAGCTTTCTAAGTATACGCTGAAAGGATGTGTGTCGCGTTAGGTACCTTGGTGAAGATGGCGAGTGGCATGCCATATTGGTCCTCTTCCAGTCCAGACACCAAGCCCTGAGAGATGGCTCCCTGTCCTCCTGGCCCCGCCGACAGGCCCCGAGGCTGCACCGTGACGGGGATACCCGTCTCCGGGTGCTCCAGGCCCCCTGAACCCCCCGTCTCTGAGTCTCTAGTCCCTTCCTCCGAAACACTGGGATCCAGGGTCTCCCAGTCGCTCTCGGAGGTGTCCGGGGAAGTCCTGGAAGGGGGTTTCAGCTGGGTGTTCTCCCTGGCTGGGGTGGAGGTCTCTGGGGAAGCCTTCACGGTGGAGGTGGTGTGGTCCTCCCCTGTTAGCTCCACGGTGGCGTTGGCGATGTCAGTGATGGAAACGGAGAACAAGTCCTCTGCCCGCGACACACTGTCTCCTGTAGTGATGTTCTCGGAGACGCTGCTCTTGGGCCGGTAGTGGGAGGAGTCAGCCAGGCCGTGCTCTATCATACCTAGAGGAAGGAACACAGCATGATATCTTGACCTATAGGACTCAACATGACCTTTGACCTTCAGTATGGAGGAAGAAGAATCCAACAACGTGTGTACCAAATGGCACCCATTTCCACCATATCACAAATACTCACAATATCACCCATCTCCACCATATCACCCAATCACAAATACTCACCATATCACAAATACTCAACAATATTCCCTATATCACCCAATCACAAATACTCAACAATATTCCCCATATCACCCAATCACAAATACTCACCATATCACAAATACTCACCCAATCACAAATACTCAACAATATTCCCCATATCACCCATATTCCCTATATCACCCATATTCACCATATCACAAATACTCAACAATATTCCCTATATCACCCATATTCCCTACATCACCCATATTCACCATATCACAAATACTCAACAATATTCCCCATATCACCCATATTCCCTACATCACCCATATTCACCATATCACAAATACTCAACAATATTCCCCATATCACCCATATTCCCTACATCACCCATATTCACCATATCACAAATACTCAACAATATTCCCTATATCACCCATATTCACCCAATCACAAATACTCAACAATATTCCCTATATCACCCATATTCCCTATATCACCCATATTCACCCAATCACAAATACTCAACAATATTCCCTATATCACCCATATTCACTATATCACCCATATTCACTATATCACCCATATCCACCACACTCACAATATCACCCATATTCAATGTATCACCCAATCACAAATACTCAACAATATTCCCTATATCACCCATATTCACTATATCACCCATATCCACCACACTCACAATATCACCCATATTCAATGTATCACCCAATCACAAATACTCAACAATATTCCCTATATCACCCATATTCACTACATCACCCATATTCACTACATCACCCATATTCACTACATCACCCATATTCACCATATCACTCATAGGGATCTGGTCAAAAGTAGCGCACTATTGTATGTAGGGAATAGGGTGCCATTTGAGACCCATGAGTGACTGGTGGACTCTCACCTGGGAACAGTGAGAGTACGGTCATCAGAGCTCCTACTAGCCTGTTGACTGGAGACACGTAGAACAGAACCTGAGTGGCCCCCCCCCCCCCCCCCCCCCCCCGCACACACACACACACACACACACACACACACACACACACACACACACACACACACACACACACACACCCAGGGACTTATGCTCCTCCTGTCCCTCTTGGGTATACGAGGACAGGCGACGTGCTATCTTGCTGTGAGGTCAAAGTGTGTGTGTCATGTCATTTGTGGTATGGTTGTGATATGCTGTGTTCACCTTCTTCTCCAGCAGAATCAGCTTGAAGAGGATCAGAACCTGGGAGGGGGGGGGGGGTTGAGAATGAGAGAGAGAGAGAAGGGGAGAGTTAATAAGGAAGCATTTCAGTTAAAGCACAACAACAACTAAACTACAATCTTGGCAGATGTTTCCAGGAGGATTTCCCAAATGGCACCCTACTCCGTTTATAGTGCATTACTTTAGACCAGATCCCCATAGGGGCCTGGGCTACGGTTCTTCGGGCTACGGATCTACGGGGGCCTGGTCAAAAGTAGCACACTATATATATATATATATATATATATATATATATATATATATATATATATATAGGGAATAGGGTGCCATTTGGGACTCAATCTTAAACCTTTACAAACCATCTGCTTGCCTCAAAACACATAAAAATGTACCTTGTGTCGAAAGTGCAGTATTAAATCTCTTGGTGACATACCTGTTCGGGAGAGAATGTGAAGAATGTGAAATTTACCTCAAGGAGGACATTTCTATCATATGTGTGAATATGCGTCCCAAATTACACCCCGTTCCCTAGAGAGTGTAATACTTTTGACCAGAGCGCCATCGGCCCTATATATATGAAATAGGGAGCCATTTGGGACGCAGGCTGAGTGCTCAACGTCACGATCTGAGAGAAGACCCCCCCACTTGAAAAGATGCAGTCTGTTTCTGTAACCTGTTTCTGTAAGCTGTTTCTGTAACCTGTTTCTGTAAGCTGTTTCTGTAACCTGTTTCTGTAACCTGTTTCTGTAAGCTGTTTCTGTAAGCTGTTTCTGTAACCTGTTTCTGTAAGCTGTTTCTGTAACCTGTTTCTGTAACCTGTTTCTGTAACCTGTTTCTGTAACCTGTTTCTGTAACCTGTTTCTGTAAGCTGTTTCTGTAACCTGTTTCTGTAACCTGTTTCTGTAAGCTGTTTCTGTAAGCTGTTTCTGTAACCTGTTTCTGTAACCTGTTTCTGTAACCTGTTTCTGTAACCTGTTTCTGTAAGCTGTTTCTGTAACCTGTTTCTGTAACCTGTTTCTGTAACCTGTTTCTGTAACCTGTTTCTGTAACCTGTTTCTGTAACCTGTTTCTGTAAGCTGTTTCTGTAAGCTGTTTCTGTAACCTGTTTCTGTAAGCTGTTTCTGTAAGCTGTTTCTGTAACCTGTTTCTGTAACCTGTTTCTGTAACCTGTTTCTGTAAGCTGGGTTTATCACCATGACAAGAGGCTCAATAGACACACGTCGTCAGACATGTTTCTATGGCTAATCTAGGACATGTTAGAGGCAACAACAACAGACACCTGATCACCCCACAGATGACCACGGCCTATAGCAGGGCCTATAGCAGGGTCTATAGCAGGTCCTATAGCAGGGCCTATAGCGGGGGTCTATAGCAGGGTCTATAGCAGGGCCTACAGCAGGGCCTATAGCAGGGCCTATAGCAGGGCCTATAGCAGGGTCTATAGCAGGGCCTATAGCGGGGGTCTATAGCAGGGTCTATAGCAGGGTCTATAGCAGGGTCTATAGCGGGGGTCTATAGCAGGGCCTATAGCAGGGTCTATAGCAGGGTCTATAGCAGGGCCTATAGCGGGGGTCTATAGCAGGGTCTATAGCAGGGCCTATAGCAGGGTCTATAGCAGGGTCTATAGCAGGGTCTATAGCAGGGCCTATAGCGGGGGTCTATAGCAGGGCCTATAGCAGGGTCTATAGCAGGGCCTATAGCGGGGGTCTATAGCAGGGCCTATAGCAGGGTCTATAGCAGGGTCTATAGCAGGGTCTATAGCAGGGTCTATAGCAGGGCCTATAGCAGGGTCTATAGCAGGGCCTATAGCAGGGTCTATAGCAGGGTCTATAGCAGGGTCTATAGCGGGGTCTATAGCGGGGTCTATAGCAGGGCCTATAGCAGGGTCTATAGCAGGGTCTATAGCAGGTCCTATAGCAGGGTCTATAGCAGGGCCTATAGCGGGGTCCTATAGCGGGGTCTATAGCAGGGCCTATAGCAGGTCCTATAGCAGGGTCTATAGCAGGGCCTATAGCAGGGCCTATAGCAGGGCCTATAGCAGGTCCTATAGCGGGGTCTATAGCAGGGTCTATAGCAGGGTCTATAGCAGGGTCTATAGCAGGGCCTATAGCGGGGTCCTATAGCGGGGTCTATAGCAGGGCCTATAGCAGGGTCTATAGCAGGGCCTATAGCGGGGTCCTATAGCGGGGTCTATAGCAGGGTCTATAGCAGGGTCTATAGCAGGGCCTATAGCAGGGTCTACAGCAGGGCCTATAGCAGGGCCTATAGCAGGGCCTATAGCAGGGCCTATAGCAGGGCCTATAGCAGGTCCTATAGCAGGGTCTATAGCAGGGCCTATAGCAGGGCCTATAGCAGGGCCTATAGCAGGGCCTATAGCAGGTCCTATAGCAGGGTCTATAGCAGGGTCTATAGC
>NC_138309.1:84842500-84917500 GCF_965601325.2 Salmo salar
TGTAGTACAGTGGTCCTCTGTAGACCAGCTGGTATAGACTCTACTCTGTATTACAGCGGTCCTCTAATGACCAGCTGGTAGAGACTCTACTCTGTAGTACAGCGGTCCTCTGTAGACCAGCTGGTATAGACTCTACTCTGTAGTACAGTGGTCCTCTGTAGACCAGCTGGTATAGACTCTACTCTGTAGACCAGCTGGTATAGACTCTACTCTGTAGACCAGCTGGTAGAGACTCTACTCTGTAGACCAGCTGGTATAGACTCTACTCTGTAGTACAGTGGTCCTCTGTAGACCAGCTGGTATAGACTCTACTCTGTAGACCAGCTGGTATAGACTCTACTCTGTAGTACAGTGGTCCTCTGTAGACCAGCTGGTATAGACTCTACTCTGTAGACCAGCTGGTATAGACTCTACTCTGTAGACCAGCTGGTATAGACTCTACTCTGTAGACCAGCTGGTATAGACTCTACTCTGTAGTACATTGGTCCTCTGTAGACCAGCTGGTATAGACTCTACTCTGTAGACCAGCTGGTATAGACTCTACTCTGTAGTACAGTGGTCCTCTGTAGACCAGCTGGTATAGACTCTACTCTGTAGTACAGCGGTCCTCTGTAGACCAGCCGGTATCGACTCTACTCTGTAGACCAGATGGTATAGACTCTACTCTGTAGTACAGTGGTCCTCTGTAGACCAGCTGGTATAGACTCTACTCTGTAGTACAGTGGTCCTCTGTAGACCAGCCGTTATAGACTCTACTCTGTAGTACAGTGGTCCTCTGTAGACCAGCCGGTATAGACTCTACTCTGTAGTACAGCGGTCCTCTGTAGACCAGCTGGTATAGACTCTACTCTGTAGTACAGCGGTCCTCTGTAGACCAGCTGGTATAGACTCTACTCTGTAGTACAGTGGTCCTCTGTAGACCAGCTGGTATAGACTCTACTCTGTAGTACAGTGGTCCTCTGTAGACCAGCTGGTATAGACTCTTCTCTGTAGTACAGCGGTCCTCTGTAGACCAGCTGGTATAGACTCTACTCTGTAGTACAGCGGTCCTCTGTAGACCAGCTGGTATAGACTCTACTCTGTAGTACAGTGGTCCTCTGTAGACCAGCTGGTATAGACTCTACTCTGTAGACCAGATGGTATAGACTCTACTCTGTAGTACAGTGGTCCTCTGTAGACCAGCCGGTATAGACTCTACTCTGTAGTACAGCGGTCCTCTGTAGACCAGCCGGTATAGACTCTACTCTGTAGACCAGCTGGTATAGACTCTACTCTGTAGTACAGTGGTCCTCTGTAGACCAGCTGGTATAGACTCTACTCTGTATTACAGCGGTCCTCTAATGACCAGCTGGTAGAGACTCTACTCTGTAGTACAGCGGTCCTCTGTAGACCAGCTGGTATAGACTCTACTCTGTAGTACAGTGGTCCTCTGTAGACCAGCTGGTATAGACTCTACTCTGTAGACCAGCTGGTATAGACTCTACTCTGTAGACCAGCTGGTAGAGACTCTACTCTGTAGACCAGCTGGTATAGACTCTACTCTGTAGTACAGTGGTCCTCTGTAGACCAGCTGGTATAGACTCTACTCTGTAGACCAGCTGGTATAGACTCTACTCTGTAGACCAGATGGTATAGACTCTACTCTGTAGTACAGTGGTCCTCTGTAGACCAGCTGGTATAGACTCTACTCTGTAGTACAGCGGTCCTCTGTAGACCAGCTGGTATAGACTCTTCTCTGTAGAACAGCGGTCCTCTGTAGACCAGCTGGTATAGACTCTACTCTGTAGTACAGCGGTCCTCTGTAGACCAGCTGGTATAGACTCTACTCTGTAGACCAGCTGGTATAGACTCTACTCTGTAGTACAGTGGTCCTCTGTAGACCAGCTGGTATAGACTCTACTCTGTAGACCAGCTGGTATAGACTCTACTCTGTAGTACAGCGGTCCTCTGTAGACCAGCTGGTATAGACTCTACTCTGTAGTACAGTGGTCTCTCTGTAGACCAGCCGGTATAGACTCTACTCTGTAGTACAGCGGTCCTCTGTAGACCAGCTGGTATAGACTCTACTCTGTAGTACAGCGGTCCTCTGTAGACCAGCTGGTATAGACTCTACTCTGTAGTACAGTGGTCCTCTGTAGACCAGCTGGTATAGACTCTACTCTGTAGTACCAGCGGTAGAGACTCTCTCTGTAGACCAGCTGGTATAGACTCTACTCTGTAGTACAGCGGTCCTCTGTAGACCAGCTGGTATAGACTCTACTCTGTAGTACAGCGGTCCTCTGTAGACCAGCTGGTATAGACTCTACTCTGTAGTACAGCGGTCCTCTGTAGACCAGCCGGTATAGACTCTACTCTGTAGTACAGTGGTCCTCTGTAGACCAGCTGGTATAGACTCTACTCTGTAGTACAGCGGTCCTCTGTAGACCAGCTGGTATAGACTCTACTCTGTAGTACAGCTGGTCCTCTGTAGACCAGCTGGTATAGACTCTACTCTGTAGTACAGCGGTCCTCTGTAGACCAGCCGGTATAGACTCTACTCTGTAGTACAGTGGTCCTCTGTAGACCAGCTGGTATAGACTCTACTCTGTAGTACAGTGGTCCTCTGTAGACCAGCTGGTATAGACTCTACTCTGTAGTACAGCGGTCCTCTGTAGACCAGCTGGTATAGACTCTACTCTGTAGTACAGTGGTCCTCTGTAGACCAGCTGGTATAGACTCTACTCTGTAGACCAGCCGGTATAGACTCTACTCTGTAGTACAGCGGTCCTCTGTAGACCAGCTGGTATAGACTCTACTCTGTAGTACAGCGGTCCTCTGTAGACCAGCTGGTATAGACTCTACTCTGTAGTACAGTGGTCCTCTGTAGACCAGCTGGTATAGACTCTACTCTGTAGACCAGCCGGTATAGACTCTACTCTGTAGTACAGCGGTCCTCTGTAGACCAGCCGGTAGAGACGTGAAGAGGAACCAACCTTAGCTTCTATTTGACGATAGCAGGAGACTCCATACACACACTTCATATCTGCTCCAGTGAGAGGAGGGAGATGGAAGAACACCGTGTCTGAGAAAATAACAAAATCACATCATGACCTGCTATTTCCAAGAATGGTCTACCTGCAATAACATGTGGTCTACCTGCAATAACATGTGGTCTACCTGCAATAACATGTGGTCTACCTGCAATAACATGTGGTCTACCTGCAATAACATGTGGTCTACCTGCAATAACATGTGGTCTACCTGCAATAACATGTGGTCTACCTGCAATAACATGTGGTCTACCTGCAATAACATGTGGTCTACCTGCAATAACATGTGGTCTACCTGCAATAACATGTGGTCGTGTTCCCCTACTAGACGTACATGAATGGTCTACCTGCAATAACATGTGGTCGTGTTCCCCTACTAGACGTACATGAATGGTCTACCTGCAATAACATGTGGTCGTGTTCCCCTACTAGACGTACATGAACGGTAAGTCGCTCCAGATAAAGAGAGTCTGCTGAATGACTAAAACGTACAAATGTAGCTAAGTTACATATCTCTCTGATCTGAGATCTGTCGTAACGTGCTCCTTAGTTAATTAGCCAAACAACTAAAAAAAACGTCAACAGCAATTTCAGCACTAGCAAATGAACTACACATTAAAGTGAGCATCTGTTGTTTTGTAGCTACTAAAGATGACTCTGAAAATAACTTGTCATCGTCCCTCTGTTGTCGTCATCAGCACCAAAACATCGTTAGCCTTAAGGACCTGTAAATAATAAAATGTCAAACGTTTGAAAATCACACGCTCATATTCCTCAATAAACTGATGAGATGGAAGAAGGAACATTTGACAGTTAATAATACAGTTACTTACGTAAGGCTTCCACAACGGATCTGTCGGTTTGATGGAGGAGTCAGGATGTTTTTGGTACTGACTACTACTACAACAACATTAAAAAGGCGTCCACTAGACTACATCTGTAATGGATCATGTGAATGTATACGAGGATCTTTGGAAGTATCATTCAATTAGATCAGAGAATCTGGGCTTTGGATCAGGAGGCCGGTGGCCATGACGACGGTAAGAGACGGAGTTGTTTTACTAATGTTGCTGAGGCATCCTCCCTCTCAGAGCTACAGTCAGGGACACAGAGCGTAACCAAGGGACACGTCTCCGCGACCGTGACCAAGGGACACGTCTCCGCGACCAAGGGACACGTCTCCGCGACCAAGGGACACGTCTCCGCAACCAAGGGACACGTCTCCGTAACCAAGGGACACGTCTCCGCAACCAAGGGACACGTCTCCGCAACCAAGGGACACGTCTCCGCGACCGTAACCAAGGGACACGTCTCCGCAACCAAGGGACACGTCTCCGTAACCAAGGGACACGTCTCCGCAACCAAGGGACACGTCTCCGCGACCGTAACCAAGGGACACGTCTCCGCGACCAAGGGACACGTCTCCGCGACCAAGGGACACGTCTCCGCGACCAAGGGACACGTCTCCGCGACCAAGGGACACGTCTCCGCGACCAAGGGACACGTCTCCGCGACCGTAACCAAGGGACAGGTCTCCGCGACCAAGGGACACGTCTCCGTAACCAAGGGACACGTCTCTGTCAGCAACAAGGCCAGAGACAGGTCAGGGGCAGACAGACTGGACGGCACAGTACAGCTAGCTCTGGTCCAAGGCGTTACTCGCGGCTTGCTGACCCTGAGCCTTTAGCGTCAGCAAGCAGCATGTAACACCCTGGACCAGAGCAACGGCACAGCCGAGGACATATGAAGAGCCACAGCTGTAGTCTGCTAGCTTCCTCTCCTCAGCAGCACTATGCACCGCCCTGCTCTACTCTCATGAACTGTCCCATGTATGAGTCGGTCTCATGTTGTCGTCTCTTCTATAGCCCGACTGCAGTGAATCGCTCCCTGATAAAAACGGACTGCGTCGGTGAGGTTTATACACCAGGCCAACAAGCAGCCAGTGAATCACTCCCTAATAAAAATGGACTGCATCGGTGAGGTTTATGCACCAGGCCAACAAGCAGCCAGTGAATCACTCCCTGACGACACTTCAGGGCCTACAGTGTAAAACATGGAATAGGTGAGGACTTGTACAGTACAGAGATTGAAACAATCTGGTTGTACACATACCGGAGTGTAGTTAACCTCTATGGGCTAGGTACTCAACAGCCAGTGTAATCCCGTGGCGCGTTATTCAAATACCTCAAAAATGCAAAAACTTCAATTTTTCAAACATATGACTATTTTACACCATTTTAAAGACAAGACTCTCGTTAATCTAACCACACTGTCCGATTTCAAAAAGGCTTTACAACGAAAGCAAAACATTAGATTATGTCAGCAGAGTACCCAGCCGGAAATAATCAGACACCCATTTTTCAAGCTAGCATATAATGTCACATAAACCCAAACCACAGCTAAATGTAGCACTAACCTTTGATGATCTTCATCAGATGACAACCCTAGGACATTATGTTATACAATACATGCATGTTTTGTTCAATCAAGTTCATATTTATTTCAAAAACCAGCTTTTTACATTAGCATGTGACTAGCATGTGACTAGCATTCCCACCGAACACTGCCGGTGAATTTACTAAATTACTCACGATAAACGTTCACAAAAAGCATAACAATTATTTTAAGAATTATAGATACAGAACTCCTCTATGCACTCGATATGTCCGATTTTAAAATTGCTTTTCGGTGAAAGCACATTTTGCAATATTCTCAGTAGATAGCCCGGCATCACAGGGCTAGCTATTTAGACACCCAGCAAGTTTAGCACTCACCAAAGCCAGATTTACTATAAGAAAAATGTTATTACCTTTGCTGTCTTCGTCAGAATGCACTCCCAGGACTTCTACTTCAATAACAAATGTTGGTTTGGTCCCAAATAATCCATTGTTATATCCAAATAGCGGCGTTTTGTTCGTGCGTTCAAGACACTATCCGAAAGGGTAAATAAGGGTGACGAGCATGGCGCAATTCGTGACAAAAAAATTCTAAATATTCCATTACCGTACTTCGAAGCATGTCAACCGCTGTTTAAAATCAATTTTTATGCCATTTTTCTCGTAAAAAAGCGATAATATTCTGACCGGGAATCTGCATTTAGGTAAACAGACGAAAGAAAATAAAGCATGGGGTCGACTCGGGCACGCGCCTAAGCCCATAGTACTCTGATCGGCCACTTGCCAAACGTGATAATGTGTTTCAGCCAGAGCCTGCCTCGATATCGTTCAGCTTTTTCCCGGGCTCTGAGAGCCTATGGGAGCCATAGGAAGTGTCACGTTATTGCAAAGATCCTCAGTCTTCAATAAAAAGAGCCAAGATGAAACACAACTTGTCAGACAGGCCACTTCCTGCATGGAATCTTCTCAGGTTTTGGCCTGCCATATGAGTTCTGTTATACTCACAGACACCATTCAAACAGTTTTAGAAACTTTAGGGTGTTTTCTATCCAAAGCCAATAATTATATGCATATTCTAGTTACTGGGCAGGAGTAGTAACCAGATTAAATCGGGTACGTTTTTTATCCGGCCGTGTCAATACTGCCCCCTAGCCCTAACAGGTTAAACTACTCATGTTTACTAATACAGATGTAGACCATATGCATAACACAGACTTCATATCTATAATATTATTCAGCTTTCTCATCTTACTAACCGTTACATATCCCCCTTGAAAGAAATGGATGTGTTGCAAAATATTACTGTGAATCGAGTCCATTCCCTCCCTCTGTACTGCTTAACAACAGGACCAGGTCAGTAGCAGACTAAAAGGAAAATCAGATCACATGATGAGTGAGTGCTGACTAGCTAACGGCCCATTGGCCCGTTGGCCTCGGTGACATCATGAACAACAGAAAGAGGCTTGCCAAGACGGAGGGCCTCAAGTCAACACTACCCAACAGAACAACACAGTCACACGCTGCACCACAGCTAGTCTATATGACCTAACTAGCTTTAAACTCTCATTTCCAACACAAATTCCTGCTGATTTCACATTCTAACATGAGCACTACTGCAGTAGCCCAGTTAGCCAAACAAGATGACAAAGCTGTCCATTTTTCCACAGAGGTAATGATGACTCATCATCAGCAGATTTATTTCACCCTTATTTTAGCAAGTAAGGTGTCTGAGACGTGATAACAGAGTCTCAACCAGGGTGAATACGACGGGGCCAAATGTGACAGTAGACTCATTGTTAAACTGTCAGGAGCGGTGTAGTAACACAGGTAGGAGAGATGGGGAAAGAAAAAAAGAGGAAGTATCTGGTTGTGTCCCAAATTGCACCCTATGGGCCCTGGTCAAAAGGTAGTGCACTATAAAAGGAAGTGTGCCATTTGGTTTTTATGTAAAGGTTAGGGTCAGGGTTTTATGTACCTTCTTGTTAGTTGTGTGCTCCGTCAGGCAGGGTTAAGGGTCAGGGTAAAGGTCAGGGTTTTATGTACCTTCTTGGTAGTTGTGTGCTCCGTCAGGCAGGGCAAGGAAAGGCAGGTACTTCCACTCCTCAGGCAGGTTGTTGCTGTCATGGCCCTCCTCAGGGATGAGAGGAGGGTAGGAGTATTCCACCTGAGGAAGAGAGAGAAAACACTGCAGAAGTCAGCACCTAGAAACCAGCACCTAGAATCCAGTACTCACGATCCATCCTACTAACCTACACACACAGTTCAAAATGCTATCCATCTTAGGCATGGATCAGATTGGCTCAGCACAGGCCAGGGAGTAGCTAAAATGACTCCACTAGAAAGCAATTCTGTCTTTATTCAGTCATTATTTAATCTTCTGTTTTACTCCTGGGGCTTAAAATAAGACAGGGAAAACAAGAGATCATACAGTCAGGACAACACGCGGGAGTGTAGAGTCAGGACAACACGCGGGAGTGTAGAGTCAGGACAACACGCGGGAGTGTAGAGTCAGG
Source organism: Salmo salar (assembly GCF_965601325.2). Lineage (NCBI taxonomy): Eukaryota > Metazoa > Chordata > Actinopteri > Salmoniformes > Salmonidae > Salmo > Salmo salar. The sequence continues at coordinate 84,850,439 of NC_138309.1, forward strand.
ACAACACGCGGGAGTGTAGAGTCAGGACAACACGCGGGAGTGTAGAGTCAGGACAACACGCGGGAGTGTAGAGTCAGGACAACACGCGGGAGTGTAGAGTCAGGACAACACGAGGGAGTGTAGAGTCAGGACAACACGAGGGAGTGTAGAGTCAGGACAACACGCGGGAGTGTAGAGTCAGGACAACACGCGGGAGTGTAGAGTCAGGACAACACGAGGGAGTGTAGAGTCAGGACAACACGCGGGAGTGTAGAGTCAGGACAACACGAGGGAGTGTAGAGTCAGGACAACACGCGGGAGTGTAGAGTCAGGACAACACGAGGGAGTGTAGAGTCAGGACAACACGCGGGAGTGTAGAGTCAGGACAACACGAGGGAGTGTAGAGTCAGGACAACACGAGGGAGTTTAGAGTCAGGACAACACGAGGGAGTGTAGAGTCAGGACAACACGCGGGAGTGTAGAGTCAGGACAACACGCGGGAGTGTAGAGTCAGGACAACACGAGGGAGTGTAGAGTCAGGACAACCCGAGGGAGTGTAGAGTCAGGACAACCCGAGGGAGTGTAGAGTCAGGACAACACGCGGGAGTGTAGAGTCAGGACAACACGAGGGAGTGTAGAGTCAGGACAACACGAGGGAGTGTAGAGTCAGGACAACACGAGGGAGTGTAGAGTCAGGACAACACGAGGGAGTGTAGAGTCAGGACAACACGCGGGAGTGTAGAGTCAGGACAACACGAGGGAGTGTAGAGTCAGGACAACACGAGGGAGTGTAGAGTCAGGACAACACGCGGGAGTGTAGAGTCAGGACAACACGCGGGAGTGTAGAGTCAGGACAACACGAGGGAGTGTAGAGTCAGGACAACACGCGGGAGTGTAGAGTCAGGACAACACGAGGGAGTGTAGAGTCAGGACAACACGAGGGAGTTTAGAGTCAGGACAACACGAGGGAGTGTAGAGTCAGGACAACACGCGGGAGTGTAGAGTCAGGACAACACGCGGGAGTGTAGAGTCAGGACAACACGAGGGAGTGTAGAGTCAGGACAACCCGAGGGAGTGTAGAGTCAGGACAACACGCGGGAGTGTAGAGTCAGGACAACACGAGGGAGTGTAGAGTCAGGACAACACGAGGGAGTGTAGAGTCAGGACAACACGAGGGAGTGTAGAGTCAGGACAACACGAGGGAGTGTAGAGTCAGGACAACCCGCGGGAGTGTAGAGTCAGGACAACCCGCGGGAGTGTAGAGTCAGGACAACCCGCGGGAGTGTAGAGTCAGGACAACACGAGGGAGTGTAGAGTCAGGACAACACGAGGGAGTGTAGAGTCAGGACAACACGAGGGAGTGTAGAGTCAGGACAACACGAGGGAGTGTAGAGTCAGGACAACACGCGGGAGTGTAGAGTCAGGACAACACGCGGGAGTGTAGAGTCAGGACAACACGCGGGAGTGTAGAGTCAGGACAACACGAGGGAGTGTAGAGTCAGGACAACACGCGGGAGTGTAGAGTCAGGACAACACGCGGGAGTGTAGAGTCAGGACAACACGAGGAAGTGTAGAGTCAGGACAACACGAGGGAGTGTAGAGTCAGGACAACACGCGGGAGTGTAGAGTCAGGACAACACGCGGGAGTGTAGAGTCAGGACAACACGAGGGAGTGTAGAGTCAGGACAACACGCGGGAGTGTAGAGTCAGGACAACACGCGGGAGTGTAGAGTCAGGACAACACGCGGGAGTGTAGAGTCAGGACAACACGAGGAAGTGTAGAGTCAGGACAACACGCGGGAGTGTAGAGTCAGGACAACACGAGGAAGTGTAGAGTCAGGACAACACGCGGGAGTGTAGAGTCAGGACAACACGAGGGAGTGTAGAGTCAGGACAACACGAGGGAGTGTAGAGTCAGGACAACACGCGGGAGTGTAGAGTCAGGACAACACGAGGAAGTGTAGAGTCAGGACAACACGCGGGAGTGTAGAGTCAGGACAACACGCGGGAGTGTAGAGTCAGGACAACACGAGGGAGTGTAGAGTCAGGACAACACGAGGGAGTGTAGAGTCAGGACAACACGAGGGAGTGTAGAGTCAGGACAACACGCGGGAGTGTAGAGTCAGGACAACACGCGGGAGTGTAGAGTCAGGACAACACGAGGAAGTGTAGAGTCAGGACAACACGAGGAAGTGTAGAGTCAGGACAACACGCGGGAGTGTAGAGTCAGGACAACACGCGGGAGTGTAGAGTCAGGACAACACGCGGGAGTGTAGAGTCAGGACAACACGAGGGAGTGTAGAGTCAGGACAACACGAGGAAGTGTAGAGTCAGGACAACACGCATAACAGCAGCCCAGATGAAGAGGGCTATTCACAATGGTCTGGATAAAGTAAGGAACATGTTCAAGGTCCTGTAATAAACTCAGCTGTTCACAATCTAGTTAAACAAGATGCCCGTCTCTGCAGGAGAAAAGCCAAACAGCCATAACCTGGCAAATAATACAGCACATCGTTCGTTAACAATTATTTACTGTCAGGCAACATTAGCTACATAAATTCCATTGCAGCTGTACAAGATTGATTTGTGAAAACTGTAGTCTAGGAAGAAAAAAAAAAAAAACTGAGGGTGTGTCCCAATTGGCACCCTATTCCCTATATAGTGCACTACTTTTGACCAAGGCTAAGGACTACATGGGGAATAGGGTGCTATTTGTCATGCAGTCCAGATATGGGAGAACACACTGCAATAATAGAAACTGGGGCGTTCCATGTCATTTTCAGCAAGCCACGGATCCTCCATTTCAGATCGTTCTGAACTAGTTCCTCAGTTAGAAAAATATAAAAGATTAGCATTCCTGCAATATTATTTTGTTGAAATTGCACCCAAATTGTCTCTTTTAATTTACAGGATTCACATAATTATAGGAGTACCTAACATCCAAACTTCATCCTACCAATGACAGACATAAGGAATCCAAAGAAAAGGTCCTAAGCCACCCATGGACCACCCCACAACAGGGTGCTTAGTCCCCTTCTGTACTCCCTGTTCACCCACGACTGTGTGGCCATACATGTGGTCTGCGGTTGTGAGGCCGGTTGGACCTACTGCCAAATTCTCTAAATGACATTGAAGGCGGTTTATGGTAGAAAAATTAACCTTCAATTCTCTGGCAACAGCTCTGGTGGTACATTCCTGCAGACAGCATGCCAATTGCACGCTCCATCAAAACTTGAGAGATCTGTGACATTGTCTTGTGTGACAAAACTTCACATTTTAGATTGGCCTTTTACTGTCCCCAGCACAAGGTGCACCTGTGTAATGATCATGCTGTTTAATCAACTTCTTGATATGCCACACCTGTCAGGTAGATTTAGAAATACTCACTAACAGGATGCAAACAAATTTGTGCACAAAAATATGTTTTTTTTGTGTGTATGGAACATTTCTGGGATCCTTTATTTGAGCTCGTGAAACATGGGACTAACACTTTACATGATCCGTTTCAGTGTAGGTCCCAAAGTGCTCTTCCGAGTGTTGGAGGTGAGCAGTCATCACTCGTGTAGGACACTCACTGATGCCGTCGTCTGTTAGAAACATGCAGAGCCGAGGGAACAGGGCAGAGTTCACTTTTGAAAGATTCTCTCTTCAATAAGACATCTTTCCTCTGAATCCACCAATTCTGTCACTCGTCTGTATAATGTTTTTGTATTTCCCCTGTGTGCTTGCCTTCAGTTCGCTCAGTTTCCCAAATATAAATAAATAAACACACACACAAACTACCGTTCAAAAGTTTGGGGTCACTTAGAAATGTCCTAGTTTTTTTTAAAGAAAAGCATATTTTTTGTCCATTAAAATAACATCAAATTGATCAGAAATACAGTGTAGACATTGTTAATGTTGTAAATGACTATTGTAGCTGGAAACGACAGATTTGTTATGGAATATCTACATAGGCGTACAGAGGCCCATTATCAGCAACCATCACTCCTGTGTTCCAATGGTTAGCTAAACCAAGTTTATCATTTTAAAAGGCTAACTGATCATTAGAAAACGATAGATAGATAGATAGATAGATAGATAGATAGATAGATAGATAGATAGATAGATAGATAGATAGATAGATAGATAGATAGATAGATAGATAGATAGATAGATAGATAGATAGATAGATAGATAGATAGATAGATAGATAGATAGATAGATAGATAGATAGATAGATAGATAGGATAGATAGGATAGATAGATGTCTATATTGTTCCAATCAATGTCTTAAAATTAACTAAAATCAAAAAAGGTACTTTAAATGTGAAAAATTGCATTTTAGAATCTAGACATACTCCATATGTCAGAGTATAACGACTCCAAGGGGTTGTCTGTATCATGTACGCTTCACACATCATAGAGTCTGACAGTATAACGACTCCAAGGTGTTGTCACGCTTCACACATCATAGAGTCTGACAGTATAACGACTCCAAGGTGTTGTCACGCTTCACACATCATAGAGTCTGACAGTATAACGACTCCAAGGTGTTGTCACGGTTCACACATCATAGAGTCTGACAGCATAACGACTCCAAGGTGTTGTCACGCTTCACACATCATAGAGTCTGACAGTATAACGACTCCAAGGTGTTGTCACGCTTCACACATCATAGAGTCTGACAGCATAACGACTCCAAGGTGTTGTCACGCTTCACACATCATAGAGTCTGACAGTATAACGACTCCAAGGTGTTGTCACGCTTCACACATCATAGAGTCTGACAGCATAACGACTCCAAGGTGTTGTCACACTTCACACATCATAGAGTCTGACAGTATAACGACTCCAAGGTGTTGTCACGCTTCACACATCATAGAGTCTGACAGCATAACGACTCCAAGGTGTTGTCACGCTTCACACATCATAGAGTCTGACAGTATAACGACTCCAAGGTGTTGTCACGCTTCACACATCATAGAGTCTGACAGTATAACGACTCCAAGGTGTTGTCACGCTTCACACATCATAGAGTCTGACAGTATAACGACTCCAAGGTGTTGTCACGCTTCACACATCATAGAGTCTGACAGTATAACGACTCCAAGGTCTTGTCAGGCTTCACACATCATAGAGTCTGACAGTATAACGACTCCAAGATGTCACGCTTCACACATCATAGAGTCTGACAGTATAACGACTCCAAGATGTCACGCTTCACACATCATAGAGTCTGACAGTATAACGACTCCAAGGTGTTGTCACGCTTCACACATCATAGAGTCTGACAGTATAACGACTCCAAGGTGTTGTCACGCTTCACACATCATAGAGTCTGACAGTATAACGACTCCAAGGTGTTGTCACGCTTCACACATCATAGAGTCTGACAGCATAACGACTCCAAGGTGTTGTCACGCTTCACACATCATAGAGTCTGACAGTATAACGACTCCAAGGTGTTGTCACGCTTCACACATCATAGAGTCTGACAGTATAACGACTCCAAGGTGTTGTCACGCTTCACACATCATAGAGTCTGACAGTATAACGACTCCAAGGTGTTGTCACGCTTCACACATCATAGAGTCTGACAGCATAACGACTCCAAGGTGTTGTCACGCTTCACACATCATAGAGTCTGACAGTATAACGACTCCAAGGTGTTGTCACGCTTCACACATCATAGAGTCTGACAGTATAACGACTCCAAGGTGTTGTCACGCTTCACACATCATAGAGTCTGACAGTATAACGACTCCAAGGTGTTGTCACGCTTCACACATCATAGAGTCTGACAGCATAACGACTCCAAGGTGTTGTCACGCTTCACACATCATAGAGTCTGACAGTATAACGACTCCAAGGTGTTGTCACGCTTCACACATCATAGAGTCTGACAGCATAACGACTCCAAGGTGTTGTCACGCTTCACACATCATAGAGTCTGACAGTATAACGACTCCAAGGTGTTGTCACGCTTCACACATCATAGAGTCTGACAGTATAACGACTCCAAGGTGTTGTCACGCTTCACACATCATAGAGTCTGACAGTATAACGACTCCAAGGTGTTGTCACGCTTCACACATCATAGAGTCTGACAGTATAACGACTCCAAGGTGTTGTCACGCTTCACACATCATAGAGTCTGACAGTATAACGACTCCAAGGTGTTGTCACGCTTCACACATCATAGAGTCTGACAGCATAACGACTCCAAGGTGTTGTCACGCTTCACACATCATAGAGTCTGACAGTATAACGACTCCAAGGTGTTGTCACGCTTCACACATCATAGAGTCTGACAGTATAACGACTCCAAGGTGTTGTCACGCTTCACACATCATAGAGTCTGACAGTATAACGACTCCAAGGTGTTGTCACGCTTCACACAGCATAGAGTCTGACAGCATAACGACTCCAAGATGTCACGCTTCACACATCATAGAGTCTGACAGTATAACGACTCCAAGGTGTTGTCATGCTTCACACATCATAGAGTCTGACAGTATAACGACTCCAAGGTGTTGTCACGCTTCACACATCATAGAGTCTGACAGCATAACGACTCCAAGGTGTTGTCACGCTTCACACATCATAGAGTCTGACAGTATAACGACTCCAAGGTGTTGTCACGCTTCACACATCATAGAGTCTGACAGCATAACGACTCCAAGGTGTTGTCACACTTCACACAGCATAGAGTCTGACAGTATAACGACTCCAAGGTGTTGTCACGCTTCACACATCATAGAGTCTGACAGTATAACGACTCCAAGGTGTTGTCACGCTTCACACATCATAGAGTCTGACAGTATAACGACTCCAAGGTGTTGTCACGCTTCACACATCATAGAGTCTGACAGTATAACGACTCCAAGGCGTTGTCACGCTTCACACATCATAGAGTCTGACAGTATAACGACTCCAAGGTGTTGTCACGCTTCACACATCATAGAGTCTGACAGTATAACGACTCCAAGGTGTTGTCACGCTTCACACATCATAGAGTCTGACAGTATAACGACTCCAAGGTGTTGTCACGCTTCACACATCATAGAGTCTGACAGTATAACGACTCCAAGGTGTTGTCACGCTTCACACATCATAGAGTCTGACAGCATAACGACTCCAAGGTGTTGTCACACTTCACACATCATAGAGTCTGACAGTATAACGACTCCAAGGTGTTGTCACGCTTCACACATCATAGAGTCTGACAGCATAACGACTCCAAGGTGTTGTCACGCTTCACACATCATAGAGTCTGACAGTATAACGACTCCAAGATGTCACGCTTCACACATCATAGAGTCTGACAGTATAACGACTCCAAGATGTCACGCTTCACACATCATAGAGTCTGACAGTATAACGACTCCAAGGTGTTGTCACGCTTCACACATCATAGAGTCTGACAGTATAACGACTCCAAGGTGTTGTCACGCTTCACACATCATAGAGTCTGACAGTATAACGACTCCAAGGTGTTGTCACGCTTCACACATCATAGAGTCTGACAGTATAACGACTCCAAGGTGTTGTCACGCTTCACACATCATAGAGTCTGACAGCATAACGACTCCAAGGTGTTGTCACGCTTCACACATCATAGAGTCTGACAGTATAACGACTCCAAGGTGTTGTCACGCTTCACACATCATAGAGTCTGACAGTATAACGACTCCAAGGTGTTGTCACGCTTCACACATCATAGAGTCTGACAGTATAACGACTCCAAGGTGTTGTCACGCTTCACACATCATAGAGTCTGACAGTATAACGACTCCAAGGTGTTGTCACGCTTCACACATCATAGAGTCTGACAGTATAACGACTCCAAGGTGTTGTCACGCTTCACACATCATAGAGTCTGACAGTATAACGACTCCAAGGTGTTGTCACGCTTCACACATCATAGAGTCTGACAGCATAACGACTCCAAGGTGTTGTCACGCTTCACACATCATAGAGTCTGACAGTATAACGACTCCAAGGTGTTGTCACGCTTCACACATCATAGAGTCTGACAGTATAACGACTCCAAGGTGTTGTCACGCTTCACACATCATAGAGTCTGACAGTATAACGACTCCAAGGTGTTGTCACGCTTCACACATCATAGAGTCTGACAGTATAACGACTCCAAGGTGTTGTCACGCTTCACACATCATAGAGTCTGACAGTATAACGACTCCAAGGTGTTGTCACGCTTCACACATCATAGAGTCTGACAGTATAACGACTCCAAGGTGTTGTCACGCTTCACACATCATAGAGTCTGACAGTATAACGACTCCAAGGTGTTGTCACGCTTCACACATCATAGAGTCTGACAGTATAACGACTCCAAGATGTTGTCACGCTTCACACATCATAGAGTCTGACAGGAGGCATGTACAGGTCTAAAAAGGGAATAAAATCATCATGATTTTAACAAAAAATAAAAAAATGGTTTGTGATTTAAAAAAAAGAAGGAAAAAGCACATAATGTGAGAATTGCCAAGACAATCAGAGATACCTATGCTGGCATGGAACGCTGGCTCGATGGTTCCTGACGGGAAGAGTACTTAGAAATAACCTAGAAACAGTTTTAGGAACAGAAACTAACAGAGCCTAATACAAACTGAAATGAAGAAGAAGAATTTGTCCAGTCCGTGGTTGCAGACGAAGGACAGGCCCTAGCCTAGCATCTGCTGTTTATAAAGGCTCATGTGCAGGAACATTACAACAAGACCTTTGGGCAAATTGGGTTTGTTGAAAACATGTGCGGTGAATCTCCCCATCCATTCTTCATTGTGTAACTCAGAAGGGATAGTCCCTGCTCTCTCTATAGATAAGGCATAGTCCCTACTCTCTCTATAGATAAGGGATAGGCCCTACTCTGTTCAGAAGCTCTGTAGATAATTATTAATGTAATACACTTGAGGTATTATCTTGTCCCTGTTCATTTCCTGACTGAATGAGCAGGTGGACTCTTTCTGCATGCAAACACACACCCACCCACACACACACAACCTTTCACTGGGTTAATGACCAGGCGTAAACACTGCCCTTGTAGTCCATCATGTCTGTCAAACTCTCCTTAAAATATGTCAAATGACTCACTAAACTTCAGGCTAATCCTTGAAACCACAGTGACAACAACATTGCAGCCAGTGACTGTGTGTATAGATGTATTTGGATATGCGTCTGATACATTCTTTAATAACAGTCACGGGACTGAGGGAGTATAGGCTAGCAGTACAAACATTGGCAGGTTGAAATAAAACCTCTGGCCAAGAGGCGAGGAATTTAGCCGTGAGGAGATGAGATCTCATGTCAGTGAAAAGTGTAAATTAATACTAATTATAGCATTCCAGTAATTGACATTGATTGTAGTTCTTCACAATATAGCATGACCATGGTAAACCAAAAAGGTGGTCCCTAATTGTTTACAACTGCGTTATGCAACAAAGATACTGAGCAACAAAAAATACCCAGCTGGCCTGTCCCATCTGTGCTCGTTTATAAAACAAGTGATCAGTGACTAACAGAACAGAGTCATTCCACTTCAAAAAGCACAAGAAACTGGATTTTAACTCCCAGCAGCTCAGATTGTTCTGAAATCAGGTTCTCTTCTTCTCTGGAGATAGAAACAGATTAGATTCACATTTGTGAAACATACGTTTAAAAAAAAAATATATATATATATATATATATATATATATAATATAATATATAATATGATCTCAGAGGAATTAAGCTAATTGAGTGCACCCATATTGGCCATTTTAATGTATAGCATTCATATCATCTTTAATACATATAAATAAATACCGAACATACAATTTGGGTCGTAATTCTTCCTAACAAAGAGATGAGGAAACTAATGAAATTATCAATAGCCACCCCCCCCCCCGCTTCTCTTCTATTAAAAACCTGATGCATCAACCCAACTCTCCTTGAATAGTCCAAAGAGTGGCAGCTCTCTGAAAGTCTTTATGGTGCAATTCTCATGTGAAGACTTTTCTTACGAGCCCAAAACCTTGATGGAGAAATGGGCTACTTTTAAATGTTGTGACATTTCAAATAATACACTTATAAACCATTGCATGGTAGTCATATGTAGTTCTTACTGCTGCTGATCAGTAAAATGACTAAATAGCTCATTCACTCCCCCCCCAGCCATTACCCAATGCTCTGCTTGACGCATAGTGCAGCCTTCTAGTAGAAGCAGCTCTCCACTCTATTCTGCTAATAGTAGCCTGGACAGCCACTAGTGTGCTTTATGGATCTCCACTGCCCAGGCTACCTAGTTAACATGCCTCACGAGATTGACGTACCTGACAGCCTTTCTTGTGGTGAAATCCGACTACCACGATATGCAACACGGCTCCTTTGAGTTCCTCTTTGCCATTCAACTCCATGGCCTCCCCCCCTGATATTTGGGCAGTTATGTGTTGTTTTCCACTTGAGAGACCAATGTAAACAGCGTTGAAATGAACGGGCGCTGCTCTTGGTGTTTCTTGAATCGACGTCGCGCAAGTCACATAATCAACCCACGGGGAGATTTTCCTCTTCCGCTTCTCTGTTCCAGAAGGGGGATGACGTCACGCAAAATGAAGCGCCACCGTTTGGGCATAACTCTTTTATGATTGTTTTTTTTAAATTTTCTATTCTGTTTGGGCTGCATCAGATCATTGAATGTATGATTCCTTGTACATATTCATTAACCATAGTCATAATGAAAACGACCCTCAGTGCTTGGATACAATACATATTTTTTTTTAAATCGGTGTTTGATTGTTTCTGTCTGATTCTTTTGGTTGATTAGTCGATCGATTACTTCCGCCTTTTTCGAACTAAACATGGCAGCCACTCCAGCTACAAATCCGTCACAGTTGCTCCCACTTGGTTTGTGTGATTTTCTTCATATTGTGTATCAAATTATACAGATAACAAGCACGTCGGTAAAGCTCAGTGCCGGGTTGTATTGAAATATACCCATTTACAGATAGGTAATGCAGGAGTCATGTAAACTAGTAGTTGTAGCATGTCCGCATTGCTAAGTTAGCTAACGTTAGTTAGCTAAGTAGCAAAAGTAGCCAAACCTTACCCGCCGGCCAGGATGTCACAGATATGAGCTAAATGTTTCAACTACAGCAATTTTCTGTATTACATTCATTCCATATGACTTTCATTGATATAGTTTCAGATTCAGTTAGCTAATTACATTGTGAAAGAACGCTAGCTAGCTAGCTAGGCAACCAACCAGATTAGCCAAATTCAAACTCTCGCGGGAATGTTTGGGCTTCTCCAAATCAGGTCATGCAGTTCCCAGGTGCAGGCTTTTGTTCCAGCCCATCACTAACCCACTTGATTCAATCAAATAATACATTAGGCATGGTTATCTGTCTGGACAATGATTACACCTAGCAGAATGAAGATGTGTGTGTTAGGTTGCTGGAACCCTGATACAACGTCTGTACACCCAGTAGTTCTCTTGATCAGCAGTCTGTGATTTCAACATGTATTCTTGTGTTCTTTCAGAGCTTGTGGACAAATGTATAGGTTCCAGAATCCATATCGTCATGAAGAACGACAAAGAAATTGTTGGCACCTTGTTGGGTTTCGACGATTTTGTCAGTATCCTTTACACACAAACGTCCTACGAAGCATCTCATTATTTATCCTTCATTGTACATCTGTGGGAAACCCTTGTGAGTGTTTTTGGAGACCTACGCTCCTATAGGATTTTGCTCTCCAGCCCGACTCAAACCAACGCACCTGCTTGTATTAACCAGCCGTTCATTCGGACCTCGATTAGCTGAAATGGGTGTGTTTTGTATAGAGCTGGAGCAAAAGCCCTCACCCCCAGTCACTCTCCAGGAGGAGGGTTTGCTACCGCTGCAGAAGTATGATACATTGTACAAAACCAGTCATTATTGAATTCAAATGTTTGCCATACTGTAATCATTTAGTTTGTCAAAGTACAAATTATCCTTCACCCACCCAACTTCAGACATGGTGCTAGAGGACGTGACAGAATTGTAAGTACACAAGTATTACAGTTCACTTACATAGGGTGCATCCCAAATGACACTCTATTCCCAATATAGTGCACTACTTTTGACCAGGGCTCATAGTGCTTTAATTAAAAGTAGTGAACAATAGCCTAAATGAATTGCTTTCTTGGGCCCTGTCAAGAAAACAACCCTAGCTAGCCCACCTATGCATTTGTGGAGAACTGAAAGGATGGCTGGAGTCTTTGATAATTTTTAGGGCCTTCCTCTGACACCGCCTGGTATAGAGGTCTTGGATGGCAGGAAGCTTGGCTCGTTCGCACTACCCTCTGTAGTGCCTTGCTTTCGGAGGCCGAGCAGTTGCCATACCAGGCAGTGATGCAACCAGTCAGGATGCTCTCGATGGTGCAGCTGTAGAACCTTTTGAGGATCTGAGGACCCATGCCAAATCTTTTCAGTCTCCTGAGAGGGAATAGGCTTTGTCGTGCCCTCTTCCCGACTGTCTTGGTGTGCTTGGATCATGTTAGTTTGGTGATGTGGACACCAAGGAACTTGAAGCTCTCAACCTGCTCCACTGCAGCCCCGTCGATGAGAATGGGGGCGTGCTCTGTCCTCTTTTTCCTGTAGTCCACAATCATCTCCTTTGTCTTGGTCACGTTAAGGGAGATGTTGTCCTGGCACCCCACGGCCAGGTCTCTGACCTCCTCCCTATAGGCTGTCCCGTTGTTGTCGGTGTCATCGGCAAAATGAATGATGGTGTTTGAGTCGTGCCTGGCCGTGCAGTCATGAGTGTAACTGAGCACGTACCCCTGAGGGGCCCCTGTGTTGAGGATCAGCGTGGTGGATGTGTTGTTACCTACCCTTACCACCTGGGGGCGTCCCGTCAGGAAGTCCAGGATCCAGTTGCAGTGGGAGGTGTTTAGTCCCAGGGTCCTTAGCTTATTGATGAGCTTTGAGGGCACTATGGTGTTAAATGCTGAGCTGTAGTCAATGAATAGCACTCTCACTTAGGTTTTCCTTTTGTCCAGTTGGGAAAGGGCAGTGTGGAGGGCAATAGAGATTGCATCATCTGTGGATCTGTTGTGGCGGTATGCAAATTGGAGTGGGTCTAGGGTTTCTGGGATAATGGTGTTGATGTGAGCCATGACCAGCCTTTCAAAGCACTTCATGGCTACAGATGTGAGTGCTATGGATCGGTAATAATTTAGGCAGGTTAACGTAGTGTTCTTGGGCACAGGCACTATGGTGGTCTGCTAAAAAACATGTTGGTATTCCAGATCGGACAGGGAGAGGTTAAAAATGTCAGTGAAGACAGTTGCCAGTTGGTCAGCGCATGCTCGCAGTACACGTCCTGGTAATCCGTCTGGCCCTGCGGCCTTGTGAATGTTGACCTGTTTAAAGGTCTTACTCACATCGGCTGCGGAGAGTGTGATCACAGTCTTCCGGATTAGCTGGTGCTCTCATTCATGTTTCAGTGTTATTTGCCTCGAAGTGAGCATAGAAGTTATTTAGCTCGTCCGGTAGGCTCGTGTCACTGGGCAGCTCTCGACTGTGCTTCCCTTTGTAGTCTGTAATGGTTTGCAAGCCCTGCTACATCCGACGTGCGTCAGAGCCGGTGTAGTACGATTCGATCTTAGTCCTGTATTGACGCTTTGCCTGTTTGATGGTTCGTCGGAGGGCACAGCAGGATTTCTTATAAGCTTCTGGGTTAGAGTCCCGCTCCTTGAAAGCGGCAGCTCTAGCCTTTAGCTCAGTGCGGATTCTACCTGTAATCCATGGCTTCTGGTTGGGGTATGTACGTAGGGTCACTGTGGGGACGACATCATCGATGCACTTATTGATGAAGCCGGTGACTAAGCTGGTGTACTCCTCAATGCCATCGGAGGAGAATCCCGGAACATATTCCAGTCTGTGCTAGCAAGACAGTCCTGTAGCTTAGCATCTGCTTCCTCTGACCGCTTTTTTATAGACCGAGTCACTGGTGCTTCCTGCTTTAATTTTTGCTTGCAAGCAGGAATCAGGAGGATAGAATTATGGTCAGATTTGCCAAACGGAGGGTGAGGGAGAGCTTTATATGCGTCTCTGTGTGTGGAGTAAAGGTGGTCCAGAGTTTTTTTCCCCCCTCTTGTTGCACATTTAACATGCTGATAGAAATTTGGTAAAACTGATTGAAGTTTCCCTGCATTAAAGTCCCCGGCTACTAGGAGCGCCACCTCTGGGTGAGCTTTTTCTTGTTTGCTTATGGCGGAATACAGCTCATTCAATGCTGTCTTAGTGCCAGCCTCTGACTGTGGTGGTATGTAAACAGCTATGAAAAATACAGATGAAAACTCTCTAGGTAGATAGTGTGGTCTACAGCTTATCATGTGATACTCTACCTCAAGCGAGCAATAACTTGAGACTTCCTTAGATATCGTACACCAGCTGTTATTTACAAAAATACAGAGTCCGCCGCCCCTTGTCTTACCAGACTCCACTGTTCTATCCTGCTGGTACAGCGTACAACCTGCCAGCTGTATGTTGATAGTGTCGTCGTTCAGCCACGACTCCATGAAGCATCAGATGTTAGTGTTTAATGTCCCGTTGGTAGTTTATTCTTCCTCGTAGCTCGTCGATTTTATTCTCCAAAGATTGCACGTTTGCTAGCGGAATGGAGGGAAGTGGTGGTTTTATTCGATCGCTGACAAATTCTCAGAAGGCAGCTCGCCCTTTGGCCCCTTTTTTCTCCCTCCGCCTCATCTTCACGCAAATCGCGGGGATCTGGGCCTGTTCCCGAGAAGGCAGTATATCCTTCGTGTCAGACTCGTGAAAGGAAAAAAAGGATTCTGCCAGTAATCTCAGTCCTGATGTCCAGAAGTTAATTTCGGTCACAAGAGACGGTAGCGGCAACATTGTGTACAAAATAAGTATAACATTTAAAAAAAAAAAAGATGTTTAAAAAAAACACTGGGTTGGGGACACGTAAAACGTCTGCCTTCCTATCCGGCGCCATCTTATGTTGATAAATCCAGCAAACCCATTGACGGTAAAGATGGAGTTACAGCAGTAGCTTCAACCTGTCCCTAATTCTTTCAGCTCTACAGAGTTACCTGGTGTAGGACAGGTGTTGAATCTTTCCTCTTGATGACTCTGTTTTAGTGAAATCACTCCGGAGGGAAGGAGGATCACCAAACTGGATCAGATACTGCTCAACGGCAACAACATCACCATGGTGAGGATATTATCACATACTATAGATTATTATTTGATTGTCAAATGGAGGACCACCATCCTATCCAGGGGGTGTACTTGTATATCTAGCTGCCGTACATTACAGAAACGGGAGATTGGCCCAGAGGGCAGGAGCCTTTCTTACCTTTTACTAGATTGTCAAATGCTTGACGCATCAGTCGTATGCTGATTGTCACTACCCATTCTGTTGTATCCTTCTCTTTTCTAGCTCATACCTGGAGGTGAAGGGCCTGAAGTATGAAAAAAAAAAAAAACAATTTTGCTGAAACTTTGTTTTATGTTGTGGATGTATACTTGCCTTCCTGTCAGTACTTACTTTCTTCAGTTTGTGATAATGTTTTATTTTGGTTTTGAGAAAATAATTGTAACAAAAACATTTTTTCCTAATGAAGGCTTGATAAAGGTTTGTGTACAGAGCAACAGTAACGTGAACCATTTCTACTTTCGTGGTGAGAAACAGTACTATTTTTTTGTTTGTTGTTATAAATAAATCACAGTGATTGAAAATGAACAACCCCCCGTGTGTTAATTTGTAGCTCCTAAAGGACAAGACCGAGCATCATGAACTTCGCGCCGTGCGCAGTGGGCTGACTGTCCTATCTCTTCTCACCACAGAACATCGGACGTCATTTTCTGTTTATTTCCCGACAATTCTACACTTTAAATCACCGCCGTTCATCGACGGCCAGCAGGTGATCTGCAGCCTGTTTATGGTGCGTCTAGTCTTTTTAATAGTGCATCTGTTGCTTCCAGAGTTGCAATCATCATTTAGTCTCTAGGTTCAGTGTTCAATATTAAGATGAGTTTATTAGCATGAAAAAACAAAAAAACAGGCTAATCTGGACACTGTGGCTGATGTACAAATAGAAACAGCTTTGTTGCTGACATACAAACGAACTGATTGAGTATTGATTGGTATTGTAGTATACACCTGGAAAAGATCACATGGTTTAAAATGAATTCAACCCCACTATTCTCTCATTCCTCTTCATCCCTTCACCTGGGTGCCAGTCTGTTTGTGCTAACATGTCAAATCCTTGTCATGATGCTTGACAAGGACAGCAATCGGAGTAGGAAAGAATACAATAACATCTGGGACCAGGCTACTACTTCCTCCTCTCATGCATCTCAGTACATTGAGGGCTTCTCTTCTCCTTTCGGATTGGTCACTTTTTCCAGGTTCTTGCTGATGATGTCATACAGTTCCACCTGCAACACACACAAACACAGACACATTGATGAAGTGAGTGGTCTTGTATACTGGTGTTTTATCTTTTAATTTTGCGTTTTTATTTCACCTTTTATTTAACTCAGGGATTCTATCTTGCAACCTTTCGGTTACTAATCTAACGCTCTGACCCTATAGGCCTATAGCTGGATCTGCACAATCAACGTTGTGGGAAATGGTTTCATCTTGACGTTGCGTCTACTTTTGAGGTCTGAAAACATCTGACGAACGTTCATTTATGAGTGACCTTCACTTGTTTACTTATAGATTGACTTATTAAAGCTGCAATATGTACCTTTTTTTAGGGGGCGACCTGACCAAATTCACATAGAAATGCGAGTTATAGATCTGTCATCCTCATTGAAAGAAAGTCTAAAGTTGTAGATCTGTTCTATATGCACTATTTCTATGCTTCCAGTTAAGTTTTATTTTTGTGTCTTTTACTTTTTGATAGTATCTTGTCTCTCCCAAATGGTACCCGTTTCACTATATAGTGCACTACTTTTGTCCAGAGCCCATAGGGCCCTGGTCAAAAGTAGTGCACTATATAGGAAATAGGGTGCCATTTGAGATTAAATCAGTCACTCACATAGAAGCCACGGATGTCCAGGAGGATGACTCTGATGTCAGAGTAGACGGCCTCATCTTTCTCATGGACCAGTGAGCGGTAGTCCATCTGATTTTAACCAGGAGGAGGAGAAGAAACAGAGGGATGAGGAAGGAAGAGGACAAGGAGGGATGTGTTACGACATCAGGTTGAATACAGAATTGGGTTTTTGTCTACAAATGCCACATCCTCACCACGTGGGTTGACTTGGAGGCTTTAGCCACTGCATCACCTCTCTCTGAAAAGTACCTGAAGGAACAATAGTGACTGTCACATGTATAATATTCATTTTTGTCAAATGTATAATGACCTCCCAAGAGCTCTAGGTTACTTGAAAGCATGAAAATGTGTCCTACTTGTTAATGTTGGTGTGGAAGCCGTCCACTTTTGTCTTCACTGCAGCTATTCTCTCCAAGATTTTCTCCTGGATATAGCACAGGGAGATGTCAATTTTGATGAAACACCATGAGCCTCAGTTATAAACGCTGCGTGCGTACAAAATCTACCCCCAAAAACATGCATGAAGCAGTTTTTCCCACAAAAGTAGCGATTTTAAAATAAATAAATTAACATGGCGTGAGAACGGTCCAGTGTGGCTCAGTTGGTAGAGCATGGTGTTTGCAACGCCAGGGTTGTGGGTTTGATTCCCACGGGGGACCAGTACGGAAAAAATATAAAAAATTCATGAAAATGTACTGTAAGTCGCTCTGGATAAGAGCATCTGCTAAATGACTAAAATGTAAATGTGCTTTACCTACACGCAAACTTACATTCTCTAGTGGATGAAGTATTATATTGCAAGCCGACAGGTAAGGATGTGCAAATGGAGGATATGTTGATATGCTTAAAAAACAAGATTACAGCCATTTGCTAGTGAGAAGAGTGAAAATCGCTGCATTTTATTTGGGGAATCTAAAATAAAGTCATATGAATCTTGTTTCCCATTTTATTTTTAACTCTTGCAGAATAAATTCCTTGCGTTTTCTAACGGTGACGGGTTCGTATTCCCGAAGTAGCCGTACAATGAATTACCATGCGCATTGCATTTAATTGGGCCTAGTAAATAGTAGACTATGTATTTAAAGTGTTGCTGTATGCAATCCCATAGGCAGCAGTTTTTTTTATAATACACAGGCGAATTCAACAGGTGATCAGAGTTTTTTTTTTTTTTTTACACTAAAGTACATATGCTAGTACTGTAATTTCAATTTTTTTGGACTAGCCTAAACAATGTTTCAGAATTTGCGCGCAGACCAGCATATTGGGGGGGGGGGGGGGGGGGAAAGTCGATTCAAAACATTGTTCAATTGAAACGTTCTACTGACAGGTCCAATTTGACATTGTTTTCTTTCAGAAACTGTCACAGTCCTTTGCCAAATACAGCATAAGTTACTTCAAAAGATTAAAGCATTCTGCCAAAACCTCAAAACATTTGATCAAATTTGCTCTTTCTTTTAGAAACTGTCGTGGCCCATTTCCAATAGTTCCAAATTATACAGCAAATAAAGGGAGTTATTGTCACCATAAAAGGCGGAGGTCTTTTTTTCCAGACAGCGTCATAATGCTCGTTCACACGCGCACACTTTTAGGATGGGTTTGATTTATAGCGGAAAACATTGCTATGTATGGCGACTGCTAAGTTTTTCTAAAATCAATATTTGTAGATGTATGTATTTTCAAAAATGACGCATTCAGATATTTAGTGTGACATTTACACAACGGTTATAAATGAGGCCCTCGGGAGAATGCAGTTCCATCTGTAGCAGCTTTCCCCTTTTTCAGGAATGACCACTTGACTTTAAAGATAAACAAGTGTTTGACCATTTACCTGGATTGCAACGCCAAAGTCGTTCCCATCCTCTATTTTGGGGATGAGATGCTGAATCCAGCAGGACACCTAAAACGACACCGACACCAATGACTACAGAACATGTACCTCTTCACCAACATTTGCATCTCTTTCAGTTCACCACAAGATGTCACTGTTTCTTCTATTGTATTCTTACTGTAATGATGGTCTCCCTCAGTGATAGTATCTCTGGTTAGGTCTTCCTGTAATGATGGTCTCTCTCAGTGATAGGATCTCTGGTTATTCTTACTGTAATGATGGTCTCAGTGATAGGATCTCTGGTTATTCTTACTGTAATGATGGTCTCCCTCAGTGATAGGATCTCTGGTTATTCGTACTGTAATGATGGTCTCCCTCAGTGCTAGTATCTCTGGTTATTCTTACTGTAATGATGGTCTCAGTGATAGGATCTCTGGTTATTCTTACTGTAATGATGGTCTCCCTCAGTGATAGTATCTCTGGTTATTCGTACTGTAATGATGGTCTCTCTCAGTGATAGTATCTCTGGTTATTCTTCCTGTAATGATGGTCTCAGTGATAGTATCTCTGGTTATTCTTACTGTAATGATGGTCTCCCTCAGTGATAGTATCTCTGGTTATTCTTACTGTAATGATGGTCTCTCTCAGTGATAGTATCTCTGGTTATTCTTACTGTAATGATGGTCTCCCTCAGTGATAGTATCTCTGGTTATTCTTACTGTAATGATGGTCTCCCTCAGTGATAGTATCTCTGGTTATTCTTACTGTAATGATGGTCTCTCTCAGTGATAGTATCTCTGGTTATTCTTACTGTAATGATGGTCTCCCTCAGTGATAGTATCTCTGGTTATTCTTACTGTAATGATGGTCTCAGTGATAGTATCTCTGGTTATTCGTACTGTAATGATGGTCTCAGTGATAGTATCTCTGGTTATTCTTACTGTAATGATGGCTCCTCAGTGATAGTATCTCTGGTTATTCTTACTGTAATGATGGTCTCCCTCAGTGATAGTATCTCTGGTTATTCTTACTGTAATGATGGTCTCCCTCAGTGATAGTATCTCTGGTTATTCTTACTGTAATGATGGTCTCCCTCAGTGATAGGATCTCTGGTTATTCTTACTGTAATGATGGTCTCCCTCAGTGATAGTATCTCTGGTTATTCTTACTGTAATGATGGTCTCAGTGATAGTATCTCTGGTTATTCTTACTGTAATGATGGTCTCCCTCAGTGATAGTATCTCTGGTTATTCTTACTGTAATGATGGTCTCCCTCAGTGATAGTATCTCTGGTTATTCTTACTGTAATGATGGTCTCCCTCAGTGATAGTATCTCTGGTTATTCTTACTGTAATGATGGTCTCCCTCAGTGATAGTATCTCTGGTTATTCTTACTGTAATGATGGTCTCAGTGATAGTATCTCTGGTTATTCTTACTGTAATGATGGTCTCCCTCAGTGATAGGATCTCTGGTTATTCTTACTGTAATGATGGTCTCCCTCAGTGATAGGATCTCTGGTTATTCTTACTGTAATGATGGTCTCCCTCAGTGATAGTATCTCTGGTTATTCTTACTGTAATGATGGTCTCCCTCAGTGATAGGATCTCTGGTTTCACTCTGTCCAGCAGCTTCACAATCTTCTCATTCCCTTTGATAAGGCCACAGCTTGGAGCTGAAAGACACAAAGGGAATAACACCAACTGATTTTCTAAGGCTATTTTAAATAGTTTGTCTTAAGCTGGGGAACAACAGCCATGACTCTGACAGCTGTCTCTCACCTTTCTTCTTCTTCTTCTTGTCATCATTCTTGTCAGTCTCCATTTCCTGGAGGGAGAAAAATCAGTTAGTCTGTACCTATAGCCCTCATTCAGTCTGTACCTATAGCCCTCAGTCAGTCTGTACCTATAGCCCTCAGTCAGTCTGTACCTATAGCCCTCAGTCAGTCTATAGCCGTCAGTCAGTCAGTCAGTCTGTACCTTTATCCGTCAGTCAGTCTATAGATGTCAGTCAGTCTTTAGCCGTCCGTCAGTCAGTCTTTAGCCGTCCGTCAGTCAGTCTGTAGCCCTCAGTCAGTCTGTACCTATAGCCCTCAGTCAGTCTGTACCTATAGCCCTCAGTCAGTCTGTAGCCCTCAGTCAGTCAGTAATCATAGCCATCAGTCAGTCAGTCAGTCTGTACCTATATCCGTCAGTCAGTCTGTAGACGTCAGTCAGTCTGTAGCCATCAGTCAGTCAGTCTGTAGCTGTCCGTCTGTAGTCATATCAGTCAGTCTGTAGCCGTCAGTCAGTCAGTCAGTCAGTCAGTCAGTCAGTCAGTCAGTCAGTCAGTCAGTCTGTAATCATAGCCATCAGTCAGTCTGTAGCCATAGCCATCTATCAGTCTGTAGTCATAGCCATCTATCAGTCTGTAGTCATAGCCATCTATCAGTCTGTAGTCATAGCCATCTATCAGTCTGTAGTCATAGCCGTCTATCAGTCTGTAGTCATAGCCATCTATCAGTCTGTAGTCATAGCCATCTATCAGTCTGTAGTCATAGCCATCTATCAGTCTGTAGTCATAGCCATCTATCAGTCTGTAGTCATAGCCATCAGTCAGTCTGTAGTCATAGCCATCTATCAGTCTGTAGTCATAGCCATCTATCAGTCTGTAGTCATAGCCGTCTATCAGTCTGTAGTCATAGCCATCTATCAGTCTGTAGTCATAGCCATCTATCAGTCTGTAGTCATAGCCATCTATCAGTCTGTAGTCATAGCCGTCTATCAGTCTGTAGTCATAGCCATCTATCAGTCTGTAGTCATAGCCATCTATCAGTCTGTAGTCATAGCCATTTATCAGTCTGTAGTCATAGCCATCTATCAGTCTGTAGTCATAGCCATCTATCAGTCTGTAGTCATAGCCATCTATCAGTCTGTAGTCATAGCCATCTATCAGTCTGTAGTCATAGCCATCTATCAGTCTGTAGTCATAGCCATCTATCAGTCTGTAGTCATAGCCATCTATCAGTCTATTGTCATAGCCATCTATCAGTCTATTGTCATAGCCATCTATCAGTCTATTGTCATAGCCATCTATCTTTCAGTCAGTCTGTAGTCATAGCCATCTATCAGTCTGTAGTCATAGCCATCTATCAGTCTGTAGTCATAGCCATCTATCAGTCTGTAGTCATAGCCGTCTATCAGTCTGTAGTCATAGCCATCTATCAGTCTGTAGTCATAGCCATCTATCTTTCAGTCAGTCTGTAGTCATAGCCAT
Organism: Salmo salar; assembly: GCF_965601325.2. Taxonomy (NCBI): domain Eukaryota; kingdom Metazoa; phylum Chordata; class Actinopteri; order Salmoniformes; family Salmonidae; genus Salmo; species Salmo salar. The sequence goes on from NC_138309.1 coordinate 84,872,558, forward strand.
CTATCAGTCTATTGTCATAGCCATCTATCAGTCTATTGTCATAGCCATCTATCAGTCTATTGTCATAGCCATCTATCTTTCAGTCAGTCTGTAGTCATAGCCATCTATCAGTCTGTAGTCATAGCCATCTATCAGTCTGTAGTCATAGCCATCTATCAGTCTGTAGTCATAGCCGTCTATCAGTCTGTAGTCATAGCCATCTATCAGTCTGTAGTCATAGCCATCTATCAGTCTGTAGTCATAGCCATCTATCAGTCTGTAGTCATAGCCATCTATCTTTCAGTCAGTCTGTAGTCATAGCCATCTATCAGTCTATTGTCATAGCCATCTATCAGTCTGTAGTCATAGCCATCTATCTTTCAGTCAGTCTGTAGCCAAAAACCAACCGGAGACGCCCCACTCTACAGGAACTGAGTAAAGCAGAGATCTCCTCTTCACATGAGAGAGTAAGGTGGAGAGTCATGTTGGTGGACATCCTATCCTCACCAGGGAGCCAAGAGGTTTACATCAAGTTAATAAATCCTGTTGATCTATATGGTCAGCATTCCCTACTACATATATAGTGCACTACTTTTGACCAGGACTCATAGTAGTGCACTAAATAGTGAATAGGGTGCCATTTGGGATGCAGCCATGTATCTGGTTAGAAGAGCATGATAGTCAGTCACCTCATCCTCCGCAGTGGGAGGGTCTGGTATGGGGATGTCCAGAGGGGCTTGGAGAGTGGACAGGTCTGGGATGTTGAGATCATCCTCCTGGAAGAGACATGGGAGGGAGGGAGAGACGAGAGGACGGGAGGTAGAGGGAGGGGGGAGGGAGAGATAGATGAGAGGAAGGGAAGGGAGGTAGAAGGTGGAGGGAGGTAGAGGGTGGAGGGAGGGAGAGATAGATGAGAGGAAGGGAAGGGAGGTAGAAGGTGGAGGGAGGTAGAGGGTGGAGGGAGGGAGAGATAGATGAGAGGGAGGGAGGTGGAGGGAGGGAGAGATAGATGAGGGGGAGGGAGGGAGAGATAGATGAGAGGGAGGGAGGTGGAGGGAGATAGATGAGAGGGAGGGAGAGATAGATGAGAAGGAGGGAGAGATGGATGAGAGGGAGGGAGGTGGAGGGAGATAGATGAGAGGGAGGGAGAGATAGATGAGAAGGAGGGAGAGATAGATGAGAGGTAGAGGGAGATAGATGAGAGGGAGGGAGAGATAGATGAGAAGGAGGGAGAGATAGATGAGAGGTAGAGGGAGATAGATGAGAGGGAGGGAGAGATAGATGAGAAGGAGGGAGAGATGGATGAGAGGGAGGGAGGTGGAGGGAGATAGATGAGAGGGAGGGAGAGATGGATGAGAGGGAGGGAGAGATGGATGAGAAGGAGGGAGAGATAGATGAGAAGGAGGGAGAGATAGATGAGAGGGAGGGAGGTAGAGGGTGGAAGGAAGATATGAAGGATGAAAGGAAGGTCAATTTCACAATGTAATGAAGAGACAGACAGTGACACATGAACTAATCAATGAGGCTTACCTTCAGCAGGTTGTCCAGCTGAGAGATCTTCAACGGGATGTAGTTGGAAAATAGATCATCTGCCTAAAACAAAACAGAACTTGGTAAGCGGTAACTCCCCCATTCTCCCACGAAAAGCACGCCCCCTTTCTATTTCAAGTGGTAATGCAATCGCACCAGCACACTTTTTGTTTTTAACACAATAAGGCAAAAACGTTGACTAACCTGTTGATACAGAGAGTGGTGGAAGTGCTCCACCTAAAGGCAAAGGGATGAAATGAACATGTGTGTAAGTGGTGCAACATTTGGAAATAGGTTTACTAAACTTTTACTCTAAAACATCTTAAACTCACAAGCAGGATCAATGTTAAACTACGATCAATTGTGTAATCTATTGTAAATTAGCCTTCACTCACACACACACACACACACACACACACACACACACACACAACTATACAAAGGTTGTGTTCCAGTCGACTGCAAAGCATTTTTTATATACCTGGAACGCCCACTCAACCTCGTAAACCTAGAGTGTAATCATTACGCTGATTCTGTTTCGCCACAAACCGTTTACACCTAACGGAAAACGCAAACGAGAATTTCTATTGGACAAATTAAGGTAGATGCCTCCGTTTCGATCCGTTTGCTTCGTAATGAATACACCCCTGGGGCCATGTTCAGTTACCAAACTTTCTCGATCGTTGCAGATATAAATACCATGAATCGAGACAATGTGAGTCCGTATTCTACATGTCAGACTGGTCTACATGAACTATTTATATCGGAACGTCCCAAACAGTTTAATCCTGCTGAACGTGGCCCAGTAAAACCGTTTAGCCAGATAGTTTTTTTTTTTTGGCTTTCGCTTTTGTCTGGAAGCATGACTAGGATTTTACAATTCCAACCAACAAATTATGCATAACAGACCAAAATGGAACAAGTTATCTTTGCTTGCAGGCCATGTCGCATGAAAAACAGTTGAAACCTTATTAAACCATTTGCGCAAAGTTAAAGGGGAACATATGATGTAAAATAAAATAAAAAAAATGGCCCAATTAACGCCTACATTTATTAACAACATGTGCATGAGTTAGTGCTTACCTTTACTGCGTTCACGCTTTTTATTTTCATTACAGATGATTTCGACATTTTGAGCGAACGGTTGTGCGTATAGTTGAAAGTAAAAGGTCCGTAGTTGGTTCCTCCGTTTCCTACTTTCGATTTCAAAGGATTATATTCAAAACCCGCCTGATCAAGCCACACCCACTGAATGAATGTATTCCTCCAGAAATGAAATAACTTGATAATTAACACATATTGTTGAATTAAACGGCCGTTTCAAATAGAGTTGTTGGCTCACAAACTCATTTTTGAAGACCAAGTCCTAAACTATCCATACAGTATAACGCATTTTCACTGAAGAAATGTAACGTTAGGCCAACCCTTAATTCCACCGTCTAACTAACTAACACATGGGACATATTGATATTTTTGCATTAAAGTTAAATGATAATATGCCAAAGTTTTCTCTCAAACTCACTGATTATCATTGACCACCAGATGGAAGCACACATCAAGGCTTCTTCTCTTTCCCACGGAGGGACTGTGTGCGTCCTCACTTCACCTTTCACTTTGACTGATAAGCCACACATGCATAACAGCAGCTGTGGAAAAAGTACCCAACTATACTACTTGAGTAAAAGTACCTTAATCTACATACCTTAATAGAAAATGACTCAAGTGAAAGTCGCCCAGTAAAATACTACTTGTGTAAAAGTATTTGGTTTTAAATATACTTAAGTATCAAAAGTAAAAGTACAAATATAAATAATTTCAAATTCTTTTGTATTAAGCGAACCAGGTGGCAGAATTGTCTTGTTTTTTTATGTACAGAGTGTGTTCATCCCCCCTCTCTCTTTCTCTTTCAATTCAATTTCAATTTTAAGTTAAGGGGCTTTATTGGCATGGGAAACATACGCTAACATTGCCAAAGCAAGTGAAATAGACAATAAACAAAAGTGAAATAAATAATAACAAATTTATAGTAAACCCACAAAAGTTCCAAAAGTTCCAAAAGAATAAAGACATTTCAAATGTCATGTTATGAACATGTACAGTGTTGTAATGATGTGCAAATGGTTAAAGTACAAAAGGGTAAATAAACATAAATATGAGTTGTATTTACAATGGTGTTTGTTCTTCACTGGTTGACCTTTTATTGTGGCAACAGGTCACAAATCTTGCTGCTGTGATGGCACACTGTGGTATTTCACCCAGTAGATATGGGAGTTTATCAAAATCGGGTTTGTTTTTGAATTCTTGTGGATCTGTGTAATCTGAGGGAAATATGTGTCTCTAATATGGTCATACATTTGGCAGGTTAGGAAGTGCAGCTCAGTTTCCACCTAATTTCGATGGCAGTGTGCACATAGCCTGTCTTCTCTTGAGAGCCAGGTCTGCCTTTCTCAATAGCAAGGCTATGCTCACTGAGTCTGTACATAGTCAAAGATTTCCTTAAGTTTGGGTCAGTCACAGTGGTCAGGCATTCTGCCACTGTCTACTCTCTGTTTAGGGCCAAATAGCATTCCAGTTTGCTCTGTATTTTTGTTAATTACTTTACACATAAAAAAATATATATTTTTGTTTTCTCATGATTTGGTAGGGTCTAATTGTGTTGCTGTCCTGGGTATCTGAGGGGTCTGTTTGTGTTTGTGAACAGAGCCCCAGGACCAGCTTGCTTAGGGGACTCTTCTCCAGGTTCATCTCTCTATAGGTGATGGCTTTGTTATGGAAGGTTTGGGAATCTCTTCCTTTTAGGTGGTTGTAGAATTGAACGTCTCTTTTATGGATTTTGATAATTAGCGGGTATCGGCCTAATTCTGCTCTGCATTATTTGGTGTTTTACGTTGTACACAGAGGATATTTTTGCAGAATTCTGCATGCAGAGTCTCAATTTGGTGTTTGGCCCATGTTTTGAATTCCTGGTTGGTGAGCGGATCCCAGACCTCACAACTATAAAGGGCAATGGGTTCTACAACTGATTCAAGTATTTTTAGCCAGATCCTAATTGGTATGTTGAATTTTATGTTCCTTTTGGTGGCATAGAAGCCCTTCATGCCTTGTCTCTCAGATTGTTCACAGCTATGTGGAAGCTACCTGTGGCGCTGATGTTTAGGCCGAGGTATGTATAGTTTTTTTTGTGCTCTAGGGAGACGGTGTCTAGATGGAATTTGTATTTGTGGTCCTGGCGACTGGACCTTTTTTGGAACACCATTATTTTTGTCTTACTGAGAGTTACTGTCAGGGCCCAGGTCTGACAGAATCTGTACAGAAGATCTAGGTGCTGCTGTAGGCCCTCCTTGGTTGGTGACAGAAGCACCAGATCATCAGCAAACAGTAGACATTTGACTTCAGATTCTAGTAGGGTGAGGCCGGGTGCTGCAGACTGTTCTAGTGCCCTCACCAATTCATTGATATATATGTTGAAGAGGGTGGGGCTCAAGCTGCATCCCTGTTTCACCCCACGGCCCTGTGGAAAGAAATGTGTATGTTTGCCTATTTTAACCGCACACTTGTTGTTTGTGTACATGGATTTTATAATGTCGTATGTTTTACCCCAAAACCACTTTCCATCAATTTGTATAGCAGACCCTCATGCCAAATTGAGTCAAAGGCCTTTTTGACATCAACAAAGCATGAGAAGACTTTGCCTTTGTTTTGGTTTGTTATTTGTCAATTAGGGTGTGCAGGGTGAAGACGTGGTCTGTTGTACAGTAATTTGGTTAAAAGCCAATTTGACATTTGCTCAGTACATTGTTTTCACTGAGGAAATGTATGAGTCTGCTGTTAATGATAATGAAGAGGATGATCACAAGGCTGCTGTTGACTCATATCCCACGGTAGTTATTGGGGTCAAATTTGTCTCCACTTTTGTGGATTGGAGTGATCAGTCCTTGGTTCCACATATTGTGGAAGATGGCAGAGCTGAGGATGATGTTAAAGAGTTTTAGTTTAGCCAATTGGAATTTGTTGTCTGTATATTTTATCATTTCATTGAGGATACCATCAACACCACAGGCCTCTTTGGGTTGGAGGGTTTGTATTTTGTCCTGTAGTTCATTCAAGGTAATTGGAGAATCCAGTGGGTTCTGGTCGTCTTTAATAGTTGATTCTAAGATTTGTATTTGATCATGTATATGTTTTTGCTGTTTGTTCTTTGTTATAAAGCCAAAAAGATTGGAGAAGTGGTTTACCCAGACATCTCTGTTTTGGATAGATAATTCTTCATGTTGTTTGTTTAGTGTTTTCCAATTTTCCCAGAAGTGGTTAGATTCTATGGATTCTTCCGTTACATTGAGCTGATTTCTGACGTGCTGTTCCTTCTTTTTCCGTAGTGTATTTCTGTATTGTTTTAGTGATCCACCATAGTGAAGGCATAGACTCAGGTTTCTCCCTTTCTTTCTTAGGTTTTTGTATTCTTCATCAAACCATTGGTCATTGTTGTTCATTTTCTTAGGTTGTCTGCTTTACATGTTTAGATTTGATAGGGGAGCTGAGAGGTCAAATATACTGTTTAGGTTTTCTACTGCCAAGTTTACACCTTCACTATTACAGTGGAACGTTTAGTCCAGGAAGTTGTTCTAGAAGGGATTGGATTTGTTGTTGTCTAATTGTTTCTTTGGTAGGTTTATACACTATTTTCCTTCCATCTATATAATTTCTTAATATTACTCAGTTCCTTTGGCTTTGATGCCTCATGATTGAGTATTTCTCTGTTCAAGTAGACTGTGATTTTGCTGTGGTCTGATAGGGGTGTCAGTGGGCTGACTCTTTTGCTCCCCTCCACACTCTCTCTCTCTCTCTCTCTCTCTCTCTCTCTCTCTCTCTCTCTCTCTCTCTCTCTCTCTCTCTCTCTCTCTCTGTCTCTCTGTCTCTCTGTCTCTGTGTGTGTGTTTAATACACAGATGCATTTTTGTTTGTAAGCTACATGTTGAATGATTTTCTTTTAGAGGAGAGCTGTGTGTTCACTACCACTCTATACTGGTGTAATGTGGTAATTATCAGTCAGTTTCCTCTCTGAGGTAAAATCATGCAATATCTATAATGGCTATTAGACTCTGTCCAGTCCACCATTTGTATTTGGCAGGGTACAGCTGCAGAAGGTTGTGGAGGCAGAACTAAGAGAAGCAAGAACATCCTTAAAAAAGAAAAGTGGAGAAAACTGCATAGAACCGAACCTGATGGTCGAAGCTTATTATTGACCTTTGCTCCCTAAAGAGCAAAAGTGTTTAAGTCAAACAAGACACTTTATTTATTTTTAAACCATGAGCAAAAGAGCTGGTAGATTGTATTTACCAGTTGGTTACATGGGTCATTCATAAGACCTGTAATGAAATGAAGGTCTACTGCAAACTGGCCAAAATGTGTACTAAAAGACTAGACGTGTTGAGTGTTGAGTGTGTGTGTGCGTGCGTGTGTGTGTGTGCGTGCCTGCGTGCGTGCGTGTGTGTGCGTGCGTGCGTGTGTGTGTGTGCCTGCGTGCGTGCGTGTGTGTGTGTGTGTGCGTGCCTGCGTGCGTGTGTGTGTGCGTGCGTGCGTGCGTGTGTGTGTGTGCCTGCGTGCGTGCGTGCGCGTGCCTGTCTGCGTGCGTGTGTGTGTGTACCTGCGTGCGTGCGTGTGTGTGTGTGTGTGTGTGTGCGTGTGTGTGTGCGTGTGTGTGTGTGTGCGTGCGTGCGTGTGTGTGTGTGTGTGTGTGTGTGTGCGTGCGTGCGTGCGTGTGTGTGTGTGTGTGTGTGTGTGCCTGCGTGTGTGTGTGTGTGTGTGTGTGTGCGTGCGTGCGTGCGTGCGTGTGTGCGTGCGTGTGTGTGTGTGTGCGTGCGTGCGTGAAAGAGAGTGAACAAACAGGTAAATAAAACTAATTCTAATGCTACAAATCAGTGTCAGTCTGAAATAGTATTATGATTTAATGAAAAGCCAAAACAGTAACATCAACAACGCAAAAACAAACATCCGGAACTTTCTACAGATCTTGATTGAGGCTGAAGTTCACATCATTCATTCATTAGATAGACATACACTTCCGTTCAAAAGTTTGAGGTCACTTAGAAATGTCCTTGTTTTTGAAAGAAAAGCAAAAATACTTGGTCCATTAAAATAACATCAAATTGATCAGAAACAAAGTGTAGACATTGTTAATGTTGTAAATGACTACTGTAGCTGGAAACGGCTGATTTTTAATGGAATATCTACATAGGCGTACAGAGGCCCATTATCAGCAACCATCACTCCTGTGTTCCAATGGCACGTTGTGTTAGCTAATCCCGGTTTATCATTTTAAAAGGCTAATTGATCATTAGAAAACCCTTTTGCAATAATGTTAGCACAGCTGAAAACTGTTCTCCTGATTATAGAAACAATAAAACTGGCCTTCTTTAGACTAGATGAGTATCTGGAGAATCAGCATTTGTGGGTTCGATTACAGGCTCAAAATGGCCAGAAACAAAGCACTTTCTTCTGAAACTTGTCAGTCTATTTTGGTTCTGAGAAATGAAGGCTATTCCATGCGAGAAATTGCCAAGAAACGAAAGATCTCGTACAACGCTGTATACTACTCCCTTCACAGAACAGAGCAAACTGGCGCTAACCAGAATAGAAAGAGGAGTGGGAGGCCCCGGTGCACAACTGAGTAAGAGGACAAGTACATTAGAATGTCTAGATTGAGAAGTAGACGCCTCACAAGTCCTCAACTGGCAGCTTCATTAAATAGTACCTGCAAAACATCAGTCAGTCTGTAGTCATAGCCATCAGTCAGTCTGTAGTCATAGCCATCTATCAGTCTGTAGTCATAGCCATCAGTCAGTCTGTAGTCATAGCCATCTATCAGTCTGTAGTCATAGCCATCTATCAGTCTGTAGTCATAGCCATCAGTCAGTCTGTAGTCATAGCCATCTATCAGTCTGTAGTCATAGCCATCTATCAGTCTGTAGTCATAGCCATCTATCAGTCTGTAGTCATAGCCATCTGTCAGTCTGTAGTCATAGCCATCAGTCAGTCTGTAGTCATAGCCATCAGTTAGTCTGTAGTCATAGCCATCAGTTAGTCTGTAGTCATAGCCATCAGTCAGTCTGTAGCCATCCGTCAGTCAGTCTGTAGCCGTCAGTCAGTCAGTCCGTAGTCATAGCCATCAGTTAGTCTGTAGTCATAGACATCAGTCAGTCCGTAGCCATAGACATCAGTCAGTCTGTAGCCGTCAGTCAGTCAGTCTGTAGTCATAACCATCAGTTAGTCTATGGTCATAGCCATCAGTCAGTCTGTAGCCGTCCATCAATCAGTCAGTCTGTAGTCATAGACATCAGTCAGTCTGTAGCCATCAGTCAGTAAGTCTGTAGTCATAGCCATCAGTCAGTCTGTAGTCATAGCCATCTATCAGTCTGTAGTCATAGCCATCTGTCAGTCTGTAGTCATAGCCATCAGTCAGTCTGTAGTCATAGCCATCAGTTAGTCTGTAGTCATAGCCATCAGTTAGTCTGTAGTCATAGCCATCAGTCAGTCTGTAGCCATCCGTCAGTCAGTCTGTAGCCGTCAGTCAGTCAGTCCGTAGTCATAGCCATCAGTTAGTCTGTAGTCATAGACATCAGTCAGTCCGTAGCCATAGACATCAGTCAGTCTGTAGCCGTCAGTCAGTCAGTCTGTAGTCATAACCATCAGTTAGTCTATGGTCATAGCCATCAGTCAGTCTGTAGCCGTCCATCAGTCAGTCAGTCTGTAGTCATAGACATCAGTCAGTCTGTAGCCATCAGTCAGTAAGTCTGTAGTCATAGCCATCAGTCAGTCTGTAGTCATAGCCATCTATCAGTCTGTAGTCATAGCCATCTATCAGTCTGTAGTCATAGCCATCTATCAGTCTGTAGTCATAGCCATCTATCAGTCTGTAGTCATAGACATCAGTCAGTCTGTAGTCATAGCCATCAGTCAGTCTGTAGTCATAGCCATCAGTCAGTCTGTAGTCATAGCCATCAGTTAGTCAGTACTTAGAGCCATTAGTCAGTCTGTAGCCATTGTCTACCATGTCAAATGTATGGCCTACTTTTGAATGATCAGATAACGGAATTCAGTAAGTTTATAAATCAAGGTACAACAATTAAAAGGGTTGAGGATGGAGGTAAAGCATGGCAAACGACTTCAAAGTGCACTAAAAAGTAGCTGTAAATTAATGTAAAGAATAGACTGACTGAAGAGGTAAGTAAGTTAGCATAATATTGACTGAAGAGGTACGTTAGCATAATATTGACTGAAGAGGTACATTAGCATAATATTGACTGAAGAGGTAAGTAAGTTAGCATAATATTGACTGAAGAGGTACGTTAGCATAATATTGACTGAAGAGGTACGTTAGCATAGTATTGACTGAAGAGGTACGTTAGCATAATATTGACTGAAGAGGTACGTTAGCATAATATTGACTGAAGAGTTACATTAGCATAATATTGACTGAAGAGGTAAGTAAGTTAGCATAATATTGACTGAAGTGGTACATTAGCATAATATTGACTGAAGAGGTACGTTAGCATCCAATATAGGGTCTAGTTGTGTACTAATAACCCATCCCCAATGTGATAAAGTGAAAATCTAAGGGCCCGAACCTGGCCTGATCCCGCAAATCTACACTGAACAAAAAAATAAACGCAACTATTTTAAAGATTCTACCGAGTTACATTTCATATAAGTAAATCAGTCAAATAAAATACATGTATTATTTAATCTATGGATTTCACATGACTGGGAATACAGATATGCATCTGTTGGTCACAGATACATAAAAATATAGGTAGGGGTGTGGATCAGAAAACCAGTCAGTATCTGGTGTGACCACCATTTGCCTCTTGCAGTGCAACACATCTACTTTGCATAGGGTTGATCAGGCAGTTGATTGTGGCCTGTGAAATGTTGACACAAGCCTACCAGACGAGCTAAATAACTTCTATGCTCTCTTCAAGGCAAGCAACACTGAAGCATACATGAGAGCATCAGCTGTTCCGGACGACTCTGTGATCACGCTCTCCGTAGCCGATGTGAGTAAGACCTTTAAACAGGTCAACATTCACAAGGCCGCAGGGCCAGACGGATTACCAGGACGTGTGCTCCGGGCATGTGCTGACCAACTGGCAGGTGTTTTCACTGACATTTTCAACCTCTCCCTGTCCGATCTATAACACCAACATGTTTCAAGCAGACCACCATAGTGCCTGTGCCTAAGAACACCAAGGCAACCTGCCTAAATGACTACCGACCCATAGCACTCACATCCGTAGCCATTAAGTGCTTTGAAAGGCTGGTCATGGCTCTCATCAACACTATTATCCCAGAAACCCTAGACCCACTCCAATTTGCATACCGCCACAACAGATCCACAGATGATGCAATCTCTATTGCACTCTACACTGCCCTTTACCACCTGGACAAAAGGAACACCTACATGAGAATGCTGTTCATTTACTACAGCTCAGCGTTCAACACCAGAGTGCCCTCAAGCTCATCACTTTATATTTTTTATATTTTTTAATTTTTATTTTATTTCACCTTTATTTAACCAGGTAGGCCAGTTGAGAACAACAAATTCTCATTTACAACTGCGACCTGGTTAAGATAAAGCAAAGCAGTGCGACAAAAACAACAACACAGAGTTACACATAAACAAACATACATTCAATAACAAAAATAGAAAAATCTATGTACAGTGTGTGCAAATGTAGAAGAGTAGGGAGGGAAGGCAATAAATAGGCATTATAGTGCATTATCATGCATTATCATGCTGAAACATGAGGTGATGGCGGTGGATGAATGGCACGACATTGGGCCTCAGGATCTAGCTGAATATCTCTGAATTCAAATTGCCATCGATAAAATGCAATTGTGTTTGTTGTCCGTAGCTTATGCCTGCCCATACCATAACCCCACCTCCACCATGGGGCCCATACCATAACCCCACCTCCACCATGGGGCCCATACCATAACCCCACCTCCACCATGGGGCCCATACCATAACCCCACCATGGGGCCCATACCATAACCCCACCTCCACCATGGGGCCCATACCATAACCCCACCTCCACCATGGGGCCCATACCATAACCCCACCTCCACCATGGGACACTCTGTTCACAACGTTGACATCAGCAAACCACTCGCCCACACAACGCCTTACACGCGGTCTGCCATCTGTCCAGTACAGTTGAAACCAAGATTCATCTGTGAAGAACACACTTCTGGCCAGTGGCCATCGAAGGTGAGTATTTTCCCACTAAAGTTGGTTACGATGCCGAACTGCAGTCAGGTCAAGACCCTGGCGAGGACGACGAGCACGCAGATGAGCTTTTCGTGCATATGGAACATTTCGGAGATCTTTTATTTCAGCTCATGAAACATGGGGTCAACACTTTACATGTTGCCTTTATTTATTTATTTTCAGTATAGAAAATGTGCTGTAGGCTACAGTCAGAGAGGGCAGAACAGAACAGCAGCATTTTTTGTGGGGGGCCTCCATTTAGATGTGTTTTTGATATTAGTTTCTGATATTTTGGTTTTATTTGTTAGTCAACCTGTCTATAATTAGATACATGCAGCTTATCTTCTGTCATTATATGTTGACCTAGAAGACTAAAGAAACCCTTGCTCAACAGAATAATATAAAAAATTATAGAATGAAAGCTTTATTCAACATTAACGTCAGTTAGCAGACGCTCTTATCCAGAGCGACTTACAGTAGTGAATGCATACATGCATACATTTCATGTATTTAAATGTTTTTTTTTTTTGTACTGGCCCCCCCATGGGAATCGAACCCACCACCCTGGCGTTGCACACACCATGCTGGCGTTGCAAACACCATGCTCTACCAACTGAGCCACAGGGAATTCCCACTTGACATTGGTGAGGTTTCATAAGCTACAGTTCCCTCGCCGTGCCATAGGCCTGCCTGTTTGAAGTCCTTGTCTTGTGACTGTCTAATCTGTATAGTGATTCCCCACTGAGCACAGATGTCAATACAGCCCCTACTGCATGTTGGTTAAATGTATTTTAATTGAAATGGCATTGAAACAACGTTGATTCAACCAGTGTGGGGTCACAATCATCGCTATAATCCTCTTTTACCACTTCACCAAATCTTTCCCAAGTATTACTTTCCATTTCACAGCTTTTCTCTTAATTGAATTAAAACTCGACATTGTCATTTATTAATTTTTTTATCCTCCGTGGATGGACCTTAACTTTTTCTGCCCGTTCCCAAATTTGTTAATCTATTTGGCGTACAGTTAGTGAGTCAGCTTAAGCTTTAGGTCCTAAGGCCAGAGATCCTAAAAATAATTAAAGAAAATCCTCAATGCAGCCTATAGATATAAATTATAAATTGCACAATAATTATACATTTATGTATTGATGTATTGTTTTTTTCTTTATTCCCTTGATCCGTCCTTCCACAAAATATTGCACGACCCTAAACCTGCACGCCCTGCTGGTATAACCATGGGAACGGCTGGTTATGAGTCAACACGCACATCCCTTATAGGCTTCCTGTCCTATTCATATGACGTAACTGCTCTCTCACATGAAATGTCACTTTATGCATTAGGGGCTACTACACTTCTAAATGCTAGAGAGTATACAAAAAAAAGCAAGAGAAGTCCAAAACAGTCAGCCGGGAAAAAAGGGTTTAATTAAATGTTACCGGTTAATTACCACCGGTTAATTCCCACCATCATGCATGCCCCCCCCCCCCCCCCAAAAGCTAGGTTCAGTCCCAACTCCCACCCCATTTACTATTTGGTGGAATACTTTTCACCAGGGCCCGAAAAGTAGAGCAGTGTCTAGGGAATAGTATGCCATCTGGGTCTGCTGGAGGCTGTTCCCAGGGTTGGTTTGGGTCTGCTGGAGGCTGTTCCCAGGGTTGGTTTGGGTCTGCTGGAGGCTGTTCCCAGGGTTCGTTTGGGTCTGCTGGAGGCTGTTCCCAGGGTTGGTTTGGGGTTGGTTTGGGTCTGCTGGAGGCTGTTCCCAGGGTTGGTTTGGGTCTGCTGGAGGCTGTTCCCAGGGTTGGTTTGGGTCTGCTGGAGGCTGTTCCCAGGGTTGGTTTGGGTCTGCTGGAGGCTGTTCCCAGGGTTGGTTTGGGTCTGCTGGAGGCTGTTACCAGGGTTGGTTTGGGTCTGCTGGAGGCTGTTCCCAGGGTTGGTTTGGGTCTGCTGGAGGCTGTTCCCAGGGTTGGTTTGGGTCTGCTGGAGGCTGTTCCCAGGGTTCGTTTGGGTCTGCTGGAGGCTGTTCCCAGGGTTCGTTTGGGTCTGCTGGAGGCTGTTCCCAGGGTTGGTTTGGGGTTGGTTTGGGTCTGCTGGAGGCTGTTCCCAGGGTTGGTTTGGGTCTGCTGGAGGCTGTTCCCAGGGTTGGTTTGGGTCTGCTGGAGGCTGTTCCCAGGGTTGGTTTGGGTCTGCTGGAGGCTGTTCCCAGGGTTGGTTTGGGTCTGCTGGAGGCTGTTCCCAGGATTGGTTTGGGTCTGGTTTGGGTCTGCTGAAGGCTGTTCCCAGGGTTGGTTTGGGTCTGCTGGAGGCTGTTCACAGGGTTGGTTTGGGTCTGCTGGAGGCTGTTCCCAGGGTTGGTTTGGGTCTGCTGGAGGCTGTTCCCAGGGTTGGTTTGGGTCTGCTGGAGGCTGTTCCCAGGGTTGGTTTGGGTCTGCTGGAGGCTGTTCCCAGGGTTGGTTTGGGTCTGCTGGAGGCTGTTCCCAGGGTTGGTTTGGGTCTGCTGGAGGCTGTTCCCAGGGTTGGTTTGGGTCTGCTGGAGGCTGTTCCCAGGGTTGGTTTGGGTCTGCTGGAGGCTGTTCCCAGGGTTGGTTTGGGTCTGCTGGAGGCTGTTACCAGGGTTGGTTTGGGTCTGCTGGAGGCTGTTCCCAGGGTTGGTTTGGGTCTGCTGGAGGCTGTTACCAGGGTTGGTTTGGGTCTGCTGGAGGCTGTTCCCAGGGTTGGTTTGGGTCTGCTGGAGGCTGTTCCCAGGGTTGGTTTGGGTCTGCTGGAGGCTGTTCCCAGGGTTGGTTTGGGTCTGCTGGAGGCTGTTACCAGGGTTGGTTTGGGTCTGCTGGAGGCTGTTACCAGGGTTGGTTTGGGTCTGCTGGAGGCTGTTCCCAGGGTTGGTTTGGGTCTGCTGGAGACTGTTGCCAGGGTTGGTTTGGGTCTGCTGGAGGCTGTTCCCAGGGTTGGTTTGGGGTTGGTTTGGGTCTGCTGGAGGCTGTTCCCAGGGTTGGTTTGGGTCTGCTGGAGGCTGTTCCCAGGGTTGGTTTGGGTCTGCTGGAGGCTGTTCCCAGGGTTGGTTTGGGTCTGCTGGAGGCTGTTCCCAGGGTTGGTTTGGGTCTGCTGGAGGCTGTTCCCAGGGTTGGTTTGGGTCTGCTGAAGGCTGTTCCCAGGGTTGGTTTGGGTCTGCTGGAGGCTGTTCCCAGGGTTGGTTTGGGTCTGCTGGAGGCTGTTCCCAGGGTTCGTTTGGGTCTGCTGGAGGCTGTTCCCAGGGTTGGTTTGGGTCTGCTGGAGGCTGTTACCAGGGTTGGTTTGGGTCTGCTGGAGGCTGTTCCCAGGGTTGGTTTGGGTCTGCTGGAGGCTGTTCCCAGGGTTGGTTTCATGTCCTCTCCATGGTCGTGGGGCTGAAGAGGGGAAAGGAAGAGGAGGGAGGCTGGAAATAGGATGAAAGTCTTTCATTGAAGTCACATGGACCTCAAGTTGTTTGACTGACGTCCAGACGCCTACCGCTGTCGTGTTCCAGTGCTGTTTCACCATGATTTGCTCCTATGTGGTCCTGTTCACCTACTTTGACTTCAAACTCCAAATCAAATGATATTCTTCACATGCTTCATAAACAACAGGTGTAGACTCTAACAGTGAAATGCTTACCTACAGGCCCTTTCCCAACAATACAGAGAGAAAGATAATAGAGAAATAATAGAAAAGTTAAACACGTATGAATAAATACACGAGGGGTACCAGTACTGAGTCGATGTGAAGGGGTACAAGGTAATTTAGGAAGATGTGTACATATAACTAGGAACAAAGTGACATATGGTAAACAGTAGCAGCAGCATATATGATGAGTTAAAATAGTTATTGGAAGAAAGGGTCAATGCAGATATTCCGGGTAGTTATTTGGTTAATTATTTAACTAAGTATTTAACAGTCTTACGGCTTGGGGGGGTAGAAGCTGTTCAGATTCCTGTTGGTTCCAGATGCATCGGTACTGCTAGCAGAGAGAACGTTCTATGACTAGGTTGGCTGGAGTATTTTGATAATTTAGGTCCTGGATGGCAGGGAGCTTGGCCCCAATGATGTACTGGGCCGTGCACATTACCCTCTGTAGCAACCTTTGCTTTCGGATTCCGAGCAGTTACCGTACCCCATCTGAGGAGGTAGGGGATTGAACGAATGATCGCATATTTTGTTAGGCAGGCTACTCTGAAATACCAGGAGTACCTAGTTACACTCTTACGCATATACCTAAAACTTTTGCAACTTCATGTAAAGTTCTTCAACCAGCTCACCCTTCAGTGGAAGAATCGCTCATGACAGAACTCCACGAAGCTTGCAAAGGGGCACTGCTCTCCTCTGTCCTGGCTAGAGAAGGGGAACTGCTCTCCTCTGTCCTGGCTAGAGAAGGGGCACTGCTCTCCTCTGTCCTGGCTAGAGAAGGGGAACTGCTCTCCTCTGTCCTGGCTAGAGAAGGGGAACTGCTCTCCTCTGTCCTGGCTAGAGAAGGGGCACTGCTCTCCTCTGTCCTGGCTAGAGAAGGGGCACTGCTCTCCTCTGTCCTGGCTAGAGAAGGGGCACTGCTCTCCTCTGTCCTGGCTAGAGAAGGGGAACTGCTCTCCTCTGTACTGGCTAGAGAAGGGGCACTGCTCTCCTCTGTCCTGGCTAGAGAAGGGGCACTGCTCTCCTCTGTCCTGGCTAGAGAAGGGGCACTGCTCTCCTCTATCCTGGCTAGAGAAGAGGCACTGCTCTCCTCTGTCCTGGCTAGAGAAGGGGCACTTCTCTCCTCTGTACTGGCTAGAGAAGGGGCACTTCTCTCCTCTATCCTGGCTAGAGAAGGGGAACTGCTCTCCTCTGTCCTGGCTAGAGAAGGGGAACTGCTCTCCTCTGTCCTGGCTAGAGAAGAGGCACTGCTCTCCTCTGTCCTGGCTAGAGAAGGTGCAATGCTCTCCTCTGTCCTGGCTAGAGAAGGGGCACTTCTCTCCTCTGTACTGGCTAGAGAAGGGGCACTTCTCTCCTCTGTACTGGCTAGAGAAGGGGCACTGCTCTCCTCTGTCCTGGCTAGAGAAGGGGCACTGCTCTCCTCTGTCCTGGCTAGAGAAGGGGCACTGCTCTCCTCTGTCCTGGCTAGAGAAGGGGCACTGCTCTCCTCTGTCCTGGCTAGAGAAGGGGCACTGCTCTCCTCTGTCCTGGCTAGAGAAGGGGCACTGCTCTCCTCTGTCCTGGCTAGAGAAGGGGCACTGCTCTCCTCTGTACTGGCTAGAGAAGGGGCACTGCTCTCCTCTGTCCTGGCTAGAGAAGGGGCACTGCTCTCCTCTGTCCTGGCTAGAGAAGGGGCACTGCTCTCCTCTGTCCTGGCTAGAGAAGGGGCACTGCTCTCCTCTGTACTGGCTAGAGAAGGGGCACTGCTCTCCTCTGTCCTGGCTAGAGAAGGGGCACTGCTCTCCTCTGTCCTGGCTAGAGAAGGGGCACTGCTCTCCTCTGTCCTGGCTAGAGAAGGGGCACTGCTCTCCTTTGTTCATTCACATACACAAAGATGGCATGGAGCCCAACCCAATGGAAAGAGAGGGGAAGAGGAGGAAGAGAGGGGTGGTGAGCACTTTCCAGAAGCTTCTGGTTGGCAGACTCACTCTCTCTCTCTTTCTCTGTCTCTTTTGTCTCTCTCTCTCTTTCTCTCTCTCTTTCTCTCTCTCTTTCTGTCTCTGTCGCCCTCTTTTTTTTTAGCTGGCAGTCAGCCTAGGGAGAGAGAAGACAGAGATGTTGTTATCCCCATTGACTCAGTCCAGCTATGTCCAGAGCAGATACAGGCTTATGTCAGAGACCGAGCGAGAGAGAGACAAAGAGAGAGAGTTGTTGTTATTTTCCCAACTCTGTTCAGTTCTGGACCAGGGAGACAGAAGAGGCCGGGGCAGAGGAAGGCTTGTGTCAGAGACAAGAGAGAGTGGGAGAAAGAAAAAGAAAGAGAGAGAGAGTTGTTATTTTCCCAACTCGGTTCATTTCTGTACCAGGGAGATGGGGACAGAGGAAGGCTTGTGTCCCAGCTCTCCTCTATGCCTGCTGGGTTGAATGGCAGCATGTGTTGTCCCTGTCACCTGTTCTCACTGGAGGGATTAGAAAGACAGAATGGTAGTCAAATTAACAATCTGGGCTGGGGACAGTCATGCTTTGGAGGCCTGTCTGATTGGAGACTGACAATTCTGCTTAGTAATTGCACAGACCAATGGAGTGTGTTTGTGTGTGTGCGTGCCTGTGTGTCTGTGTGTGTGTGTGTGTCTGTGTGTCTGTGTGTCTGTGTATGTGAGTGTGTGTCTGTGTGTGTGTGTGTGAGAGCTAGCTTCCATTGGGAAATGCCAACAATCAATCTCATAGGTTTGCATTGGCGCACACAGAAATTGGAGTTTGAAATGAAGCGTGGTGTAGGTGATGGGACCTGATTTCTAAAGGTAAACTCTCATTTACTCTCTAGGCCCAGTTCAGCCTTCCCATCCGCTTTCCATGTTTAACATCCCATTTCACTAGCTGCCTGATATTGCCCCTCTCCATATGTCAGTCCCATTCCAAGCAGCCATGCTGCAGGGTCACGGAAAGGACAGGGATGACAACGCCTCGTACGCTTGTTTTGTGGGTAGAGTAACAGTGTTCTAGGACTTTATCAATGTAGGAGTGGGTGAGTGAATGAAGGCGACGTGTTGATGTAAGTTGGACATCGCGTGTCTTCAATGACGCGGAATTAAAAATCGGCGGCAACATGAAAAACAGGGTGCAAATTTCCCTGCGTGTTTTATAGCCTCGTACAGTTCGTTAAAAGTGGAATTCTCCCAATACAACGTTTTAAATACTTTGCAGATATGAAACAAACAGATAATCATCATATCCTTCACCTCATTCGGGATGTACTGTTTCAGTTTCAACGACTCAATATTCCGAACAAAAAAACCAGAAGACTGTAACTAAGGCTGGGAATGTCAATACAATCAGACAAACAAGGGCAATGATCACACATCAGTCATAATGTGACTAATAGACTGGCACACATGGTGTCAAACACAAGACCTGCCAGCCGAATAGGACACACAAGTGATTATAAATGAGTCAACAGTTGAAATAAAATCAAATGTTATTGGTCACATACACATGGTCAGCAGATGCTATTGGTCACATACACATGGTTAGCAGATGTTATTGGTCACATACACATGGTTAGCAGATGTTATTGGTCACATGGTTAGCAGATGTTATTGGTCACATACACATGGTCAGCAGATGCTATTGGTCACATACACATGGTTAGCAGATGTTATTGGTCACATACACATGGTTAGCAGATGTTATTGGTCACATGGTTAGCAGATGTTATTGGTCACATACACATGGTTAGCAGATGTTATTGGTCACATGGTTAGCAGATGTTATTGGTCACATGGTTAGCAGATGTTAATGGTCACATGCACATGGTTAGCAGATGCTAATGGTCACATACACATGGTCAGCAGATGCTATTGGTCACATACACATGGTTAGCAGATGCTATTGGTCACATACACATGGTCAGCAGATGTTATTGGTCACATGGTCAGAAGATGTTAATGGTCACATGCACATGGTCAGCAGATGCTATTGGTCACATACACATGGTTAGCAGATGTTATTGGTCACATACACATGGTCAGCAGATGTTATTGGTCACATGGTCAGCAGATGTTAATGGTCACATGCACATGGTCAGCAGATGCTATTGGACACATACACATGGTTAGCAGATGTTATTGGTCACATACACATGGTTAGCAGATGTTATTGGTCACATACACATGGTTAGCAGATGTTATTGGTCACATACACATGGTCAGCAGATGTTATTGGTCACATACACATGGTTAGCAGATGTTATTGGTCACATGGTTAGCAGATGTTATTGGTCACATGGTTAGCAGATGTTATTGGTCACATGGTTAGCAGATGTTATTGGTCACATGGTTAGCAGATGTTATTGGTCACATACACATGGTTAGCAGATGTTATTGGTCACATACACATGGTTAGCAGATGTTAATGTGAGTGTAGCGAAATGCTTGTGCTTCTAGTTTCCGACAGTGCAGTAATATCTAACAAGTAATCTAACAATTCCCCAACAACTACCTAATACACACATATCTAAAGGGATGGAATAAGAATATGTACAGAACTCATATGGCAGGCAAAAAACGGAGAAAAAAATCCAAACAGGAAGTGGTTTGTAGTTTTTCAAGTGATTGCCTATCCAAACTACAGTGTCTGTGGGGTCATTTTGCACTTCCTAAGGCTTCCACTAGATGTCAACAGTCTTTAGAACCTTGTTTGAGGCTTCTACTGTGAAGTGGGGATGAATAAGAGCTCATTGAGTAAGAAGACTGCCAGCAGGGCATGAGCCTCAGCCATGCGCGCTCACGTGAGAGGTAGCTCAGTTCCATTGCATTTCTGAAGATACATGGATTTCTCCGGTTGAAACTTTATTGCAGATTTATGATAAAAACATCCTAAAGATTGATTCTATACATCGTTTGACATGTTTCTACGAACTGTAATGGGATTTTTTGAGTTTTCGTCTGACCTGCGCGTCGTGATTTTGGACTTGTCAACTGAAGGCGCAAACAAAAAGGAGGTATTTGGACATAAAGGATGTAAACACACAGTCCAGTTCATAGTGAATGATGACAGATCCTACTGCCTGTAAACACACAGTCCAGTTCATAGTGAATGATGACAGGTCCTACTGCCTGTAAACACACAGTCCAGTTCATAGTGAATGATGGCAGGTCCTACTGCCTGTAAACACACAGTCCAGTTCATAGTGAATGATGGCAGGTCCTACTGTAAACACACAGTCCAGTTCATAGTGAATGATGGCAGGTCCTACTGTAAACACACAGTCCAGTTCATAGTGAATGATGACAGGTCCCTACTGCCTGTAAACACACAGTCCAGTTCATAGTGAATGATGACAGGTCCCTACTGCCTGTAAACACACAGTCCAGTTCATAGTGAATGATGGCAGGTCCTACTGTAAACACACAGTCCAGTTCAAAGTGAATGATGACAGGTCCTACTGTAAACACACAGTCCAGTTCAAAGTGAATGATGACAGGTCCTACTGCCTGTAAACACACAGTCCAGTTCAAAGTGAATGATGGCAGGTCCCTACTGTCTGTAAACACACAGTCCAGTTCATAGTGAATGATGACAGGTCCTACTGCCTGTAAACACACAGTCCAGTTCAAAGTGAATGATGACAGGTCCCTACTGTCTGTAAACACACAGTCCAGTTCATAGTGAATGATGGCAGGTCCCTACTGTCTGTAAACACACAGTCCAGTTCATAGTGAATGATGACAGGTCCTACTGTCTGTAAACACACAGTCCAGTTCATAGTGAATGATGGCAGGTCCTACTGTCTGTAAACACACAGTCCAGTTCATAGTGAATGATGGCAGGTCCCTACTGTCTGTAAACACACAGTCCAGTTCATAGTGAATGATGACAGGTCCTACTGTCTGTAAACACACAGTCCAGTTCATAGTGAATGATGGCAGGTCCTACTGTAAACACACAGTCCAGTTCATAGTGAATGATGACAGGTCCTACTGCCTGTTAACACACAGTCCAGTTCAAAGTGAATGATGGCAGGTCCTACTGTCTGTAAACACACAGTCCAGTTCATAGTGAATAATGACAGGTCCTACTGTAAACACACAGTCCAGTTCATAGTGAATGATGACAGGTCCCTACTGTCTGTAAACACACAGTCCAGTTCATAGTGAATGATGACAGGTCCCTACTGTCTGTAAACACACAGTCCAGTTCATAGTGAATGATGATAGGTCCTACTGTCTGTAAACACACAGTCCAGTTCATAGTGAATGATGACAGGTCCTACTGCCTGTAAACACACAGTCCAGTTCATAGTGAATGATGACAGGTCCTACTGTCTGTAAACACACAGTCCAGTTCAAAGTGAATGATGACAGGTCCCTACTGTCTGTAAACACACAGTCCAGTTCAAAGTGAATGATGACAGGTCCCTACTGTCTGTAAACACACAGTCCAGTTCATAGTGAATGATGGCAGGTCCTACTGTAAACACACAGTCCAGTTCATAGTGAATGATGACAGGTCCCTACTGTCTGTAAACACACAGTCCAGTTCAAAGTGAATGATAGCAGGTCCTACTGTAAACACACAGTCCAGTTCATAGTGAATGATGACAGGTCCCTACTGTCTGTAAACACACAGTCCAGTTCATAGTGAATGATGACAGGTCCTACTGTAAACACACAGTCCAGTTCATAGTGAATGATGCAGGTCCTACTGTAAACACACAGTCCAGTTCATAGTGAATGATGACAGGTCCTACTGCCTGTAAACACACAGTCCAGTTCATAGTGAATGATGACAGGTCCTACTGTCTGTAAACACACAGTCCAGTTCAAAGTGAATGATGACAGGTCCCTACTGTCTGTAAACACACAGTCCAGTTCAAAGTGAATGATGACAGGTCCCTACTGTCTGTAAACACACAGTCCAGTTCATAGTGAATGATGGCAGGTCCTACTGCCTGTAAACACACAGTCCAGTTCATAGTGAATGATGACAGGTCCTACTGCCTGTAAACACACAGTCCAGTTCATAGTGAATGATGACAGGTCCTACTGTAAACACACAGTCCAGTTCATAGTGAATGATGACAGGTCCCTACTGTCTGTAAACACACAGTCCAGTTCATAGTGAATGATGACAGGTCCTACTGTCTGTAAACACACAGTCCAGTTCATAGTGAATGATGACAGGTCCTACTGCCTGTAAACACACAGTCCAGTTCATAGTGAATGATGACAGGTCCTACTGTCTGTAAACACACAGTCCAGTTCAAAGTGAATGATGACAGGTCCCTACTGTCTGTAAACACACAGTCCAGTTCAAAGTGAATGATGACAGGTCCCTACTGTCTGTAAACACACAGTCCAGTTCATAGTGAATGATGGCAGGTCCTACTGTAAACACACAGTCCAGTTCATAGTGAATGATGGCAGGTCCTACTGCCTGTAAACACACAGTCCAGTTCAAAGTGAATGATGACAGGTCCCTACTGTCTGTAAACACACAGTCCAGTTCATAGTGAATGATGGCAGGTCCTACTGTAAACACACAGTCCAGTTCATAGTGAATGATGACAGGTCCTACTGCCTGTAAACACACAGTCCAGTTCATAGTGAATGATGGCAGGCCCTACTGTAAACACACAGTCCAGTTCATAGTGAATGATGACAGGTCCCTACTGTCTGTAAACACACAGTCCAGTTCATAGTGAATGATGGCAGGTCCTACTGTAAACACACAGTCCAGTTCATAGTGAATGATGACAGGTCCTACTGCCTGTAAACACACAGTCCAGTTCATAGTGAATGATGGCAGGCCCTACTGTAAACACACAGTCCAGTTCATAGTGAATGATGACAGGTCCCTACTGTCTGTAAACACACAGTCCAGTTCATAGTGAATGATGGCAGGTCCTACTGTAAACACACAGTCCAGTTCATAGTGAATGATGACAGGTCCTACTGCCTGTAAACACACAGTCCAGTTCATAGTGAATGATGGCAGGCCCTACTGTAAACACACAGTCCAGTTCATAGTGAATAATGACAGGTCCTACTGCCTGTAAACACACAGTCCAGTTCATAGTGAATGATGACAGGTCCTACTGTAAACACACAGTCCAGTTCATAGTGAATGATGACAGGTCCTACTGCCTGTAAACACACAGTCCAGTTCATAGTGAATGATGACAGGTCCTACTGCCTGTAAACACACAGTCCAGTTCATAGTGAATGATGACAGGTCCTACTGCCTGTAAACACACAGTCCAGTTCATAGTGAATGATGACAGATCCTACTGCCTGTAAACACACAGTCCAGTTCATAGTGAATGATGACAGGCCCTACTGCCTGTAAACACACAGTCCAGTTCATAGTGAATGATGACAGATCCTACTGCCAGTAAACACACAGTCCAGTTCATAGTGAATGATGGCAGGTCCTACTGCCTGTAAACACACAGTCCAGTTCATAGTGAATGATGACAGGTCCTACTGCCTGTAAACACACAGTCCAGTTCATAGTGAATGATGACAGATCCTACTGCCTGTAAACACACAGTCCAGTTCATAGTGAATGATGGCAGGTCCTACTGCCTGTAAACACACAGTCCAGTTCATAGTGAATGATGACAGGTCCTACTGCCTGTAAACACACAGTCCAGTTCATAGTGAATGATGACAGATCCTACTGCCTGTAAACACACAGTCCAGTTCATAGTGAATGATGGCAGGTCCTACTGCCTGTAAACACACAGTCCAGTTCATAGTGAATGATGGCAGGTCCTACTGCCTGTAAACACACAGTCCAGTTCATAGTGAATGATGACAGGTCCTACTGCCTGTAAACACACAGTCCAGTTCATAGTGAATGATGGCAGGTCCTTCTGCCTGTAAACACACAGTCCAGTTCATAGTGAATGATGGCAGGCCCTACTGCCTGTAAACACACAGTCCAGTTCAAAGTGAATGATGACAGGCCCGTGTGGCGAATGGCCTACTGAAGCTCTGATTGGCCAATGGTGCACTGGTCTGTGTAGACTCCGGTCCTTCTTGTGCTGTGGTGGAATGTAAACAACAGTCACGATAACAGCTGAAAACTCCCTCGTGAGGTAGAAGGGTCGGCATTTGACCATCGGATATTCCAAGACGGGTGAACAGTGGGTCGAGATTTCCACTGCGCTCGTGTCCGCACACCATTAGTTATTGATGAAGAGGCAAATCCTCCCCATCTTGATTTCCCAGACTCCACTGTTCTGTCCACTCTGTGAGAGTCCATTGAGTTGAATAGCCATGGAAGATAGGAGAACTTCCTGGAGGCAATCCGATCTGCAAAAAACTAAACTTGTATCAATACTAAGACACCTACACATAGAGAGTAAAGCATAAGATACCAGGTGACCATTTTCCTCCTGAATAACAAAAGTTGATTCTTATAGTTTAAACTTAAAGGAAGCTGCACTCATTAAATCAAACAGCCTATTTAGAGAATCGTTATTGGTGAATTAGCTTAAAGCTGAAACAGAGTTAACGAGACTACTGATCCTCTTTTCTGAAAGCCATGTTTCAGAAAAGCAAAGAATATTGTAGTTAGTAGAGTCCCGTTTGGTAGCAAATCCTCGACCGGAGGTCATCCATACTGTTATCAAGTGACTGTTCTAATAGGATGGAGGGGAAGAGGTGGCCGGTTTTCCCTTCGCCTTAATCTCGCCAGGACTCCTCCAACTGTTGACGAAAATTGGGTCGAAATTACAAAAATAGCCCAGGGCAGATGAGTCGAAATCGTAGTTGAAGCCAGAATTGAGGTAAGTAAGTAACCGATCTGATGTTCTAAAGTTGTTGGTTATAAGAAATGATAGCGGATACAGTTTGTGAAAATAAAGTCAAAATAAACGCCAAAATAATCACAAAATAGCAAAGTTGGGTTGGAGCTTTGAAAAATGGCGGCCATACAGTAAGGTGCCATCTTCATTATCAATGTTAAGTATGGATATCAATGTAAACAGCATTCAGTATGGATATCAATGTAAACAGCATTCAGTATGGATATCAATGTAAACAGCATTCAGTATTTGTTGAGGTGAGTGTTGCTTTCCTCTGTCCTGGTTGCAAAGTAAAACATAAACCAGCTAGTTAGGTAGCGCAACTTAGCTAAACAATGGAAGGTGCACAATCAATGGCTACAAAGCTAGATGGCAGCTAGCTACCTACTCTGTTAGCGTGACGCGCTAAGTAGTAATACACTGAACAAAAATATAAACCCAACATGCAACAATTTCAAAGATTTTACTGAGTTACAGTTATTATAAGGAAATCAGTAAATTGAAATGAATCCATTAGGTCCTAATCTATGGATTTCACATGACTGGGAAAACAGATATGAACAAGGTGCACCTGTGTAATAATCATGCTGTTTAATCAGCTTCTTGATATGCCACACCTGTCAGGTGGAGGAATTATCTTGGCAAAGGAAAAATGCTCACTAACAGGGATGTAAACACATTTGTGCACAAAATTGGAGAGAAATATTATTTTTGTGCGTATGGAACATTTCTGGGATCTTTTATTTCAGCTCATGAAACATGGGACCAACACTTTACATGATGTGTTTATATTTTTGTTTAGTGTAGAAACAAGTTGAGAAAAAAATAAACATGTTTTATTATCTTTGTCATATCAATTTGTTCAATCAAACTACCGTAAAAACGAACAACGAGCCAGACGTTTCACTTTATGTAATAATCATCCAGATCTCAATACGGTTTTCTACTCCCAAAACCAAAAAACATTTTATTTTATTTTATTTAAATAAACAAGTCAGTTAAGAACAAATTCTAATTTACAATGACGGCCTACATCGTCCAAACCCTAACCTGGATGCTGGGCCAATTTTGCACCGCCCTATGGGACTCCCAATTACGGCCGGTTGTGATACAGCCTGTTCTCAAAACTAGTTTTGTAGTTCTTTAGAAGGGGTGAATTGAGTTATTGCACATGCTCACTTCACAGAGTAGGAGTTCCCTCACGGAAATATGCAAATACCTGATAGAACACGCCAATAGGATCTCGCTAACTCGTGCTTGGCTCTGCCCACTATGATTCATTTGGTCCTATTGGAAACGACAGGTTGTGGTCTATCTTGGGTTAGTTTAAAAGAAATCTTTGGTAAAACCGCTTAAGTATGCCCTTACCTGAAGAAAATGGTGAGCAGACTCGATGCAACACCCTTAAACAATTCCCTTAGGTAAGGGAAAACATGTCTTAAGGTAAAACCAGGCCCTGCTGTTCCGGGTCATTAATATAAACCAGCGGACGGCTGGCCCAAATGGCACCCTATTCCTAATAGGCCCTGGTCAAAAGTAGTGCACTATATAGGGAATAGGGTGCCCTTTGGGATGCAGTTTGGAGCAAGTTTCCTTCCTTGCAGATGAACGTAGCCTAGCCTAGCGGCTCCATGCTGTATTTCTAGTCTGTATGTCCTGTACACATTTCCACTGTTTGGAGAAGCACTCTATTGTGTTTGTATCTCTGGGAAGACTGGCGGGAAGCTGGGAGCGGGTCCCGGTGGCGTCATCAGCCCCTGTAAAGTTAAAGACCGGCGTGTCCTGGCCTCATTCTCCTCCATGGAAAAAGGAGAGGAGTTCCGAAGTTGTCTCCCCTGGTGTGTTGGGTTAGGGTTAGGCATCAGAGTGAAGTGTGTGTCTTGTCAGTACCTGGTCAGTGTGTGTGTGTGTGTGTGTGTGTGTGTGTGTGTGTGTTCTGCTCTGCTCTGTGTGTGTGTGTGATCTTGTATGTGTACCTGTGTAAGTCTCCATGAAGCAACACATTTAAAGTGAAAGTGCATTATGCAATATACTGGAGGGACCAACAGACTATCTATTATACAGCCTAATGGCTGTTGGAATAAAACAGTCCCTGTATCTATCTGTTTTCATTTTCTTTTGATGAAGTCTCTTTCCCCTTGTCTGGCTGCTGCTGTGACTGAATTTTGAGTGAAGGGGATGAGTACTGTCCTGTAAAATGCTTTCACGTTTTAGGAGGATGAGTTTTGTGTAGAGTTTGGTGGCTGATTTAAAAAAAAAATCTATACCAATTATCCTTCCTGCTGTCTTAACCTCTCTTGGGTAGGGGGCAGTATTTTCACCTCCGGATGAAAAGCGTGTCCAAAGTAAACTGCCTGTTACTCAGGCCCAGAAGCTAGGAATGCATATAATTGGTTTGATTTGGATAGAAAACACTCCAAAGTTTCTAAAACTGTTAAATTAATGTCTGTGAGTATAACAGAACTGATATGGCAGGCGAAACCCCGAGGACAAACCATCCAGGGGAGAAAAGAATTGAGGTCATAGGATTTTCCATTTATTTTCTATGGGATACCCTTATTATTAGGAACCTGGTTGCATTTCCTATGGCTTCCACTAGATGTCAAGAGTCTTTAGAAATTGTTCGATGTTTTTCTTTTGAGAAATGAAGAAGTAGTCCTATTCATTGTAAGTGTCACTCCAGGTGGACTCTACTGTTTTGGTGCGCGTGAACTGGAGCCCGCTTCACGTTGTTTTTATCCGGTATTAGAAACAGTTCATTCCGTCTTAAATTTGATCAATTATTTACGTTTTAGGGTACCTGAGGTTGGATTAGGAACGTTGTTTGAAATGTTTGGACCAAGTTTACAGGTAACTTATGTCATGACGTTGGCCTGTGGGTAAGGTTTATGACCCCCCCCCCCATAAATACCTTTCTCCCTTCCCCTCTCTGAATCTACTGAAGGACTTGAATAGCCTGTGTTAAATATAGAGAGTCTGGGAACATCAAACAAATGGGGAAAAGGAACCATATTTTTGGTAATAAAACCAGTTGGAAATATGCTTGATAACGTAATGAGTATGGATTTCATTTCAGTTGTCATCTGAGACATTATAATTGATGACAGGACGACATAAACTGTACCTGGGAAAGTATCCACCCTCTAGTTATCAGAGTCACATGGAATTGTTATGCAATTGAAATGTTTGATATTGAAAATGTTTGTTAGGAGATGAAATGTAATTTTAGCTTCCAAATGAGAATTGGGTTTTCATAAGGAAAGTGCCCTGCTCGATCAGTGGCCCAACCCTGTGAAGAGACAGGGGTTATAAACGATGAAACACCTCCCTCCCCCTCTCCACTATATAAGCCTTTGACGAAAAGATAACCGTGGTTCCAGTACGGGAGGTCTGCAGCCTCTACGTTAGAAGGACACACATGTCAAGTACAGAACTACGCCAACCTCGGTGTGAGCTCTGGTATGAACTGGTATGAACTTTGAGCTTATTCACTACAGAAGTGCTACTTCCTAGCCGTTGAGTTAGCAGCGGCCGCTGTAACGTGGGCTAGGAAAGGACGGACGACGGATCCAGTCTAACAGACGGACGAAGATACCACCACGTATCCAATTTACCACCAGAGACATTCTTGCGAGGACAGGAAGGTCTGTTGTCCAACCCGGCCAGCATCTACGACCAATCTACCGAAGCGCAGCTCAGAGTAAATATTTATTGCATTTTCCTTTTCCAAATGGGCGGTAATTTAGAATGCATACGATAATGTTTTTACGATAGCATAGCTGCTGTTTCTGTGTTCCTAAATCTTCCCGCTCTTTCATTCAAGCCCAACCCCCTTTCCTTTGTGTAACCAGCCGTCATATCTGTTCCGTCTACCGGGACGTTTTCTGTATGACATCATTGTATTCTGTGTATTTGTAATTCTGTGTGATTAGTTAGGTATTTAGTAAATAAATAATTAAACCCAATTTTGTATTGCTGATTCAACTTGGTAGCCAGGGTTCGTGAAGATAGCCAAGAATTTACAACTTTCATTATGAGACTGAAAATAAGACAAGGGTTAATATTGACTGCTATCGATGTAAAATATTACAAAGTATTTTAAGAGTTTATTCGGAAGATAACAGCTCTATAAACGTTCTTCCGTGGTGCCCCGACTTTCTAGTTAATTACATTTACATGATTAGCTTAATCAGGTAATATTAATTACAGAGAAATCATTTTATAAGTTAGCATGTCATATCACTTAATCCGGCATAGCCAAAGACACGACACTTATTAGATCCTTTGTAGGCATGTTGGGCGAGTTGAAACCGGTGTATTTCTGAATCAAATGCGCCAAATAAATATACATTTTTGGGACATAAAGAAGGACATTATTGAACAAAAGGACCATTTGTGATGTTTCTGGGACATTTTGGAGTGCCAACAGAAGAAGATCTTCAAAGGTAAGGCATGAATTATACAGCTATTTCTGACTTTTGTGGCGCACCTGCCTGGTTGAAATATGATTTTCATGTGTTTGTATGCGGGGCGCTGTCCTCAGATAATCGCATGGTTTGCTTTTGCCGTAAAGCCTTTTTGAAATCTGACACGGCGGCTGGATTAACAAGAAGTTAAGCTTTATTTTGATGTATAACACGTACATTTTGAAGAATTTTAAATATATGAATTTGGTATTTTTGAATTTCGCGCTCTGCAATTTCACGGATGTTGGGCAGGTGGGACAGTAGTTTTAATCAAGCGCTGAAGCTTGACTTGGTCTTGCACTCGCAAGTTTAGATACACGTATATCAGACCAAAGGACAACACTCTCTGCAGGACAGATCTATAGAACATATCAGACCAAAGGACAACACTCTCTGCAGGACAGATCTATAGAACATATCAGACCAAAGGACAACACTCTCTGCAGGACAGATCTATAGAACATATCAGACCAAAGGACAACACTCTCTGCAGGACAGATCTATAGAACATATCAGACCAAAGGACAACACTCTCTGCAGGACAGATCTATAGAACATATCAGACCAAAGGACAACACTCTCTGCAGGACAGATCTATAGAACATATCGCCAGCCACCCGCGGCAGACAGCTCGCCGGACAACACTCTCTGCAGGACAGATTTCTAGAACATATCAGACCAAAGGACAACACTCTCTGCAGGACAGATCTATAGAACATATCAGACCAAAGGACAACACTCTCTGCAGGACAGATTTCTAGAACATATCAGACCAAAGGACAACACTCTCTGCAGGACAGATCTATAGAACATATGAGACCAAAGGACAAGACTCTCTGCAGGACAGATTTCTAGAACATATCAGACCAAAGTACAACACTCTCTGCAGGACAGATTTCTAGAACATATCAGACAAAGGACAACACTCTCTGCAGGACAGATTTATAGAACATTTGTACGATATGATGGTCCGTATTAAAATGGTTCAGTTTGCTTTAAAAAAACCATTCTCTGTTGCAGTTTCTTTATCTTTGTAAAGGCACAATCATTGAATTTCAGTTAGTCTATTTTGTTCCTTCTGAAATCAATTTCCATCTCTTTTTTGTTTTCTTAACGTTTATTTCAAGAAAGTAATCTGCACACCTCTGGGCGAACTTAGACGTTTCTCTGTCAAAACCTTGAAGACAGGTTTAGTCTGGGTGGAGGAAACATTTCTCTGTCAAAACCTTGAAGACAGGTTTAGTCTGGGTGGAAGAAACGTTTCTCTGTCAAAACCTTGAAGACAGGTTTAGTCTGGGTGGAGGAAACCCACAACAGCAGTGTGATAAAATGTGTGAGCTGAGTCAGAGGCTTGACAATAGCTTGTGTACAGTATCGGTGAAAGTACGCAACTTCTGAGGGGCTCCCGAATTCACCGTTCTAGATGTAGAGATGGCGGAGTTAAACTTCACTTGTTGAGTACGGTTCACAAGGAAACTATTAATCCACTTGATCAGTAGAGAGGTGACACCCACATTCACCAGCCTATCCACCAGTAGGTGGGGTTGAATGGTGTTAAACGCACTGCTGATGTCAATGAATACAATTTCCATTAGGCTATTTTCCTTTTCTAAAAGTTGGTAGATATTGTTCAGCATGACCAGTAACTCATCATCCACACCCCTAGACACACGGTAGGCCAATTGGTTTGAGTCTAATTGGGATGAGTGACCAGAGAAAATGTGTTTTTTTTTAAATTATTTTTTCAAAATATTTCATAGGTACAGATGTCAAATCGTAAATCGTTCTTTTATTTTGACTTGTTGTTTTTAGGTATTGGGACATTCAGCGACTTCTTCCATAAATCTAGAATTATCCCAGTGGTCTGCGCGTGCCTGAAGTGCCTTGCTGCTTACGTCGTCTGGACCATATGATTGTCCTGGGTTGACACGTTGAAAGAATTGCTTGACGTCATTCACAGAGATCTGTATATCAACAGCTGGTATACTGTCTATACTGTCCAAGGCCACTTTCTGCTGCGATGTAAAATCACACATGTCAAACCTACAATAGAAACTGTTCAAATCATTTGTAAAAGCAAGGTCATTTTCAAAGGTCATACAATGGGCGGCAGGTAGCCTAGTGGTTAGAGTGTTGGCTCAATAACCGAAAGGTTGCTGGATCAAATCCCCTTAACTGACGGGGTAAAAAATCTGTCGTTCTGCCCCTGAACAAGGCACTGTTCCCCGGTAGGCTGTCATAGTAAATAAGAATTTGTTTTTAATAACTGACTTGCCTAGTTAAATAAAAATTACAATGTCTCTTTGGTTTGTAGCCTGTGATCGTTTGTAGCCTTTGCCAGGCTTTCCTACTGTCCTTGTCCTTGAAAAGGTTTTCTAATGTGCCTTTGTATGCTGCCACTCCTTAATTTAGCTCTTGACTCTCCTCTGAATATGTTTCCTCTCCTCTTTACTGCCACCTGATTTAAACACGTTTTTTTTCTGGTAGAGGAGCTCTTTTAATTCCAGAGTTACCCACGGTTTATTATTGGGGAAGATGTTAACTTTCTTTTTTGGGAATAAGAGTTCCTCACAGAAATGGATGTACTCAGAGACGGTATCTGCTGCCTCTTCCAGGTCATCGGCGTTGTCCATCAGGGCCGCCCAGTCAGCGAACTCAAAACAGTCCTAGAGGACCCTTCAGTCACTTCAGGAGTCCAGCTTTTAATCTCCACCTTTTCAGCTTTCTTTCCCTGCAGACGCGCTTTGTAGACTGGGATGAGCTGAACCATGATCTCAAACTCCAAGGTTGGGTAGTGCCTTGGAAAAATACACACCTGGGATGTTACCATAACAGAGGTCCAGACAGGCTTTACCTGTGATGTTTACCTGAGACGCGGGCCTCCTAATTGTTCCTAGAATTTCTAACAAACAGCTGGAGGCAAGGCTTTCTCCTATAGAGCTCCATTTTTATGGAATAGTCTGCCTACCCATGTGAGAGACGCAGACTCAGTCTCAACCTTTAAGTCTTTACTGAAGACACATCTCTTCAGTAGGTCCTATGATTAAGTGTAGTCGGGCCCAGGGGTGTGAAGGTGAACGGAAAGGCTGGAGCAACGAACCGCCCTTGCTGTCTCTGCCTGGCCGGTTTCCCCTCATTCCACTGGGATTCTCTGCCTCTACCCCTTGGGCTGTGTCATGGCGGAGATCTTTGTGGGCTATACTCGGCCTTGTCCCGGGATGGTATGTTGGTGGTTGGAGATATCCCTCCAGTGGTGTGGAGGCTGTGCTTTGGCAAAGTGGGTGGGGTTATATCCTTCCTGTTTGGCCCTGTCCGGGGGTTTCATCGGATGGGGCCACAGTGTCTCCTGACCCCTCCTGTCTCAGCCTCCAGTATTTATGCTGCAGTAGTTTATGTGTCGGGGGGCTAGGGTCAGTCTGTCACATCTGGAGTATTTCTCTTGTCTTTTCCGGTGTCCTGTGTGAATTTAAATATGCTCTCTCTAATTCTCTCTTTCTCTTTCTTTCTTTCTCTCTCTCGGAGGACCTGAGCCCTAGGACCATGCCTCAGGACTACCTGGCTTGATGACTCCTTGCTGTCCCCAGTTCACCTGGCCGTGCTGCTGCTCCAGTTCCAACTGTTCTGCCTGCAGCTATGGAACCCTGACCTGTTCACCGGACGTGCTACCTGTCCCAGACCTGCTGTCCCAGACCTGCTGGAACCCTGACCTATTCACCGGACGTGCTACCTGTCCCAGACCTGCTGTTTTCAACTCTCTAGAGACAGCAGGAGCAGTAGAGATACTCTCAAAGATCGGCTATGAAAAATCCAACTGACACTTACTCTTGTGTTACTGACTTGTTGCACCCTCAACAACTACTATGATTATTATTATTTGACCATGCTGGTCATTTATGAACATTTGAACATCTAGGCCATGTGCTGTTATAATCTCCACCCGGCACAGCCAGAGAGGACTGGCCACCCCTCATAGCCTGGTTCCTCTCTAGGTTTCTTCCGAGGTTTTGGCCTTTCTAGGGAGTTTTTCCTAGCCACCGTGCTTCTACACCTGCATTGCTTGCTGTTTGGGGTTTTCGGCTGGGTTTCTGTACAGCACTTTGAGATATCAGCTGATGTAAGAAGGGCTATATAAATACATTTGATTTGATTTGATGTTACCATAACAGAGGTCTAGACAGGCTTCACCTGAGATGTTACCATAACAGACAGGCTTTACCTGAGATGTTACCATAACAGAGGTCCAGACAGGCTTTACCTGGGATGTTACCATAACAGACAGGCTTTACCTGGGATGTTACCATAACAGAGATCCAGACAGGCTTTACCTGGGATGTTACCATAACAGACAGGCTTTACCTGGGATGTTACCATAACAGAGCTTGTTACAGGCTTTACCTGGGATGTTACCATAACAGAGATCCAGACAGGCTTTACCTGGGATGTTACCATAACAGACAGGCTTTACCTGGGATGTTACCATAACAGAGCTTGTTACAGGCTTTACCTGGGATGTTACCATAACAGAGATCCAGACAGGCTTCACCTGGGATGTTACCATAACAGACCTGCTTCACCTGGGATGTTACCATAACAGACATGCTTCACCTGGGATGTTACCATAACAGAGATCCAGACAGGCTTTACCTGGGATGTTACCATAACAGAGATCCAGACAGGCTTTACCTGGGATGTTACCATAACAGAGATCCAGACAGGCTTTACCTGAGATGTTACCATAACAGACAGGCTTCACCTGGGATGTTACCATAACAGACAGGCTTTACCTGGGATGTTACCATAACAGAGATCCAGACAGGCTTCACCTGGGATGTTACCATAACAGACAGGCTTTACCTGAGATGTTACCATAACAGAGGTCCAGACAGGCTTTACCTGAGATGTTACCATAACAGAGATCCAGACAGGCTTCACCTGGGATGTTACCATAACAGAGCTTGTTACAGGCTCCATATAACATATGGTGGTAAGTGTTCATATGATGGTAAGTGTTCAGATAGATTACACATGTCTCCCAGGATCAGTTTTACTGCTTCAGGTGACTCTGTCTCAGCCTGGTGTACAAAGTCATGAATCAAGTCGGCAGTTATTTGGGTGTCAGCGGAGGGGGCTATGTAAACAATAAATACTCGGACCTGATTTATTTCCTGTGGCAGGAAGTATGGTCGTAGGTTCAGAGCAAAGAGTTCAATGTCTTTAGTACAGACCTTGTGCTTAGTTGGAATATGGGCAGGATTGCAGTATTTCTCGTTGATAAACGTACAAACTCCACTACCAGTTCTCTTACCAGAGTTGAAGTTTCGGTCCATTTTAAAGATGGTGTAGCCCTGCAGCTCCACAACGGGAGTGGGGATCCTCTTCCGTTAGCCCGGTCTCAGAACGACGGGATCAAGCAGGATTGTCGGTACTCTGAGAGGTGTTTTGTACAAGCCCGTAGCTCGTCAGTCTTATTCCTCATGCTTTGTACATTTAAAAGATGAAAGAGGTGTTCTGAAGGGCTGTTTTTTTAAATGATCAGATTCCAAACAACTCCTCTACTGCCATGCTTCTTTGGTTTGGAAGCCTTTCCTTGGGAACACATTGATTGTATTAACTATGCTCCCTCTAATTTTCCCTCTCCTCCCCTCCCGGAGGACCTGAGCCCTAGGACCATGTCTCAGGACTACCTGGCCTGATGACTCCTGGCTGTCTCCAGTCCACCTGGTTGTGCTGCTCCTCCAGGTACAGCTGTTCTTCCTGTGGCTATGGAACCCTGACCTGTTCACCGGATGTGCTACCTTGTCCTTTCTCTCTCTACTGCACCTGCTGTCTCTAACTCTGAATGCTCGGCTATGAAAAGCCAACTGACATTTACTCCTGAGGGGCTGACCTGTTGCACCCTCTACAACCACTGTGATTATTATTATTTGACCCTGCTGGTCATCTATGAACATCTTGGCCATGTTCTGTTATAATCTCCACCCGGCACAGCCAGAAGAGGACTGGCCACCCATCAGAGCCTGGTTCTTCTCTATGTTTCTTCCTAGGTTCCTGCCTTTCTAGGGAGTATTTCCTAGCCACCGTGCTTCTACATCTGCATAGCTTGCTGTTTGGGGTTTTAGGCTGAGTTTCTGTATAGCATTTTGTGACACCTGGTGATGTAAAAATTAGAGGTCGACCGATTATGATTTTTCAACGCCTATACCGATACCGATTATTGGAGGACCAAAAAGCCGATACCGATTAATCGGACGATTTCCCCCCCCCCCCCCCCCCCCCCAAAAAACCCATTTTTATTTGTAATAATGACAATTACAACAATACTGAATGAACACTTATTTTAACTTAATATAATACATAAATAAAATCAATTTAGCCTCAAATAAATAATGAAACATGTTCAATTTGGTTTAAATAATGCAAAAACAAAGTGTTGGAGAAGAAAGTAAATGTGCCATGTAAAAAAGGTAACGTTTAAGTTCCTTGCTCAGAACATGCTGTAACGCCCTGGCCATAGAGAGGGGTTTTTTGTTCTTTATTTTGGTTAGGCCAGGGTGTTACATTGGGTGGGCGTTCTATGTTCTTTTTCTAGGTTTTTGTATTTCTGTGTTTTGGGCCGTGTGTGGCTCCCAATCAGGCACAGCTGAAGTTCGTTGTTGTTGATTGGGAGTCACACATAAGGAGCATGTTTTTCCTTTGGGTTTTGTGGGTAATTGTTTTCTGTTTAGTGTGTTCCTAACAGAGCTGTTGCTAGTCGTTTTTTAGTGTTCGTTGATTCATTAAAACCTTTTATGATGAACACTAACTCCGCTGCACCTTGGTCTCTCTCTCACGACAGCCCTTACACATGCGAACATATGAAAGCTGGTGGTTCCTTTTAACATGAGTCTTCAATATTCCCAGGTAAGATGTTTTAGGTTGTAGTTATTATAGGAATTATAGGACTATTTCTCTCTATACGATTTGTATTTCATATGCCTTTGACTATTGGATATTCTTATAGGCACTTTAGTATTGCCAGTGTAACAGTATAGCTTCCGTCCCTCTCCTCGCTCCTACCACATCGACAACAGCCACCCTCGAAGCAGCGTTACCCATGTAGAGCAAGGGGAACAACTACTCCAAGTCTCAGAGCGAGTGACGTTTGAAACGCTATTAGCGCACACCCGGCTAACTAGCTAGCCAATTCACATCGGTTACACCAGCCTAATCTTGGGAGTTGAGAGGCTTGAAGTCATAAACAGCGCAATGCTATGCGAAGGGCTGCTGGCAAAACGCACGAAAGTGCTTTTTGAATGAATGCTTACAAGCCTGCTGGTGCCTACCACCGCTCAGTCAGACTGCTCTATCAAATCATAGACTTAATTATTGTCACGGCTGTCGTAATGTAGAGATGACCAAGGCGCAGCGGGAATATGAATGCTCATCTTTATATTTTATTAAATAAAGTGAATACGAAAAAAAACAAGAAAACAAAGAACGACAGACCGACAGTTTCGCAGGCTAACAATAAGCAGTGCAAAAACAACTACCCACAATACAACAGGTGAAAACAAGCTCTTTAAATATGACTCCCAATCAGAAACAACGATGAACAGCTGTTCCTGATCGAGAGCCACACAGACCACAAAGAAATATACAAACTAGAAACCTAGAACACAAAAAACCCAGAACATACACATAACCCCCTGAACCACATAAAACAAATACCCTCTGCCACGTCCTGACCAAACTACAATAACAAATACTCCCTCTCCTGGTCAGGACGTGACAATTATAACATAATAACACACAGAAACACGAGCCTTAGGTCATTAATATGGTCGAATCCGGAAACTATCATCTCGAAAACAAAACGTTATTCCTGTTACATTGCACAACCTTCAGTGTTGTGTCATAATTATGTAAAATTCTGGCAAATTAGTTCGCAACGAGCCAGGCGGCCCAAACTGTTGCATATACACTGACTGCGTGCAATGAACGCAAAATGACACAATTTCACCTGGTTAATATTGCCTGCTAACCTGGATTTCTTTTAGCTAAATATGCAGGTTTAAAAATATATACTTCTGTGTATTGATTTTAAGAAAGGCATTGATGTTTATGGTTGGAGCAACGTGTACCTAAGCGATTATATGCAACGCAGGACAGGCTAGATTAACTAGTAATATCATCAACCATGTGTACTTAACTAGTGATTATGATTGATTGATTGTTTTTTACAAGATAAGTTTAATGCTAGCTAGCAACTTACCTTGGCTTCTTACTGCATTCGCGTAACAGGCAGGCTCCTCGTGGAGTGCAATGTAAAGCAGGTGGTTAGAGCGTTGGACTAGTTAACCGTAAGGTTGCAAGATTGAATCCCTGAGCTGAATAAGGTAAAAATCTGTTGTTCTGCCCCTGAACAAGGCAGTTAACCCACCGTTCCTAGGCCGTCATTGAAAATAAGAATGTGTTCTTAACTGAAATGCCTAGTTAAATAAAGGTCTAAAAAAAACAATAAATAAATAAATAAATACATTTTTCAAAAATCGGCCAAATCGGCGTCCAAAAAGAAAGATTTCCGATTGTTATGAAAACTTGAAATCGGCCCTAATTAATCGGCCATTCCGATTAATTGGTCGGCCTCTAGTAAAAATGGCTTTATAACTACTGTGGCAAGAAAAAGTATGTGAACCCTTTGGAATTACCTGGATTTCTTCATAAATTGGTCAAACAATTTGATCTGATCATCTGATCACAACAATTGACAAACACAGTCTGCTTAAACTAATAACACACAAACAATTATAATTTTTCATGTCTTTATTAAACACACTGTGTAAACATTCACAGAGCAGGGTGGGAAACATATGTGAACCGTTGGGTTTAATAACTGGTTGACCCTCCTTTGGCAGCAATAACCTCAACCAAACGTTTTCTGTAGTTGTGGATCAGACCTGCACAACGGTCAGGAGGAATTTTGGACCATTCCTCTTTACAAAACTGTTTCTGTTCAGCAATATTCTTGGGATGTCTGGTGTGAACCGCTCTCTTGAGGTCATGCCACAGCATCTCAATCGGGTTGAGGTCAGGACTGGGCCAATCCAGAAGGCGTATTTTCTTCTGTTGAAGCCATTTACTTCTGTGTTTTGGGTCGTTGTCCTGTTGCATCACCCAACTTATGTTGAGCTTCAATTGGCCGACAGATAGCCTAACATTCCCCTGCAAAATGTCTTGATAAACTTGGGATTTCATTTTTCCATCGATGATAGCAAGCTGTCCAGGCCCTGAGGCAGCAAAGCAGCACCAAACCATGATGCTCCCTCCAACATATTTTACAGTTGGGATGAGGTTTTGATGTTGGTGTGCTGTGCCTTTTTTTCTCCACACATAGTGTTGTGTGTTCCTTCCAAACAACTCAACTGTAGTTTCATCTGTCCACAGAATATTTTGCCAGTAGCGTTGTGGAACATCCAGGTGCTATTTTGCAAACTTCAGACGTGCAGCAATGTTTTTATTGGACAGCAGTGGCTTCTTCCGTGGTGTCCTCCCATGAACACCATTCCTGTTTAGTGTTTTAGGTATCATAGACTCGTCAACAGAGATGTTAGCATGTTCCAGAGATATCTGTAAGTCTTTAGCTGACACTCTAGGATTCTTCTTAACCTCATTGAGCATTCTGCGCTGTGCTCTTGCAGTCCTCTTTGCAGGACGGCCACTCCTAGGCAGAGTAGCAACAGTGCTGAACTTTCTCCATTTATAGACAATTTGTCTTACCGTGGACTGATGAACATCAAGGCTTTTAGAGATACTTTTGTAACCCATCCAGCTTTATGCAAGTCAACAATATTTCATCTTAGGTCTTCTGAGATCTATGTTGTTCGAGGCATGGTTCACATCAGGCAATGCTTCTTGTGAATAGCAAACTAAAATTGTGTGAGTGTTTTTTATAGGACAAGGCAGCTCTAACCAACATCTCCAATCTCGTCTCATTGATTGGACTGCAGGTTAGCTGACTCCTGACTCCAATTATCTTTTGGAGAAGTCATTAGCCTAGGGGGTTCACATACTTTTTCCCAACCTACACTGTGAATGTTTAAATAATGTATTCAATATAGACAAGAAAAATACAATACTTTGTGTGTTATTACTTTAATCACACTGTGTTTGTCTATTGTTGTGACTTAGATGAAGATCAGATCAAATGTTATGACCAACTTATGCAGAAATACAGGTAATTCCAAAGGGTTCACATACTTTTTCTTGCCACTGTACATTTGATTGATTGACCGATATTCCATTGCAGTGTAGACTTGCAGCAAAGGGTTGGAGATTAAGCAGGACATCCCCAGTGTTTCATATCCGCGGTTGCGGCTCGCTGTATCCATTGATGGTTAGAGCAACAGCTTGTTTGGTGCATTTCACAAAAACAAAAAACAAAACTGGATGAAAACTAAAAGCAACGTGCTGCTGTTTGCCTCATTATTAGTTATCTGATGTAATACCACTAAAAACTTGGTTGATTGAAGTAGAATACAAGTTTCAAACACTTTGAACAAAAAAACTAAAACACGGAAGAGACAAGCACAAACGACCGTGTCGCCACAGGAACAGACGCCACACGTTCCTCCCAAGGGACAGGACTGGGCGTGTCATGATGAAACACATACCAAGACTTGGGATCCCACTTCTACACACACACACACACACACACACGCACACGCACACACGCACGCACACACACACACGCGCACACACACATGCGCGCACACATGCACACACACACGCACACACACACACACGCACACACAGAGAGAGCGAGCACTCCGACACAGAGGTATAGAGACAGGAGCAGAGAGAACTTGAACTGTTTCCTGCTGCACTTTGATCAGTTGTCTCCCTCTCCACTGTTAGAGACAGTAGACAGAACCCTCTGTTAGAGGACAGTATATGTATTTATAGACAGTAGACAGAACTCTCTGTTAGAGGACAGTATATGTATTTATAGACAGTAGACAGAACTCTCTGTTAGAGGACAGTATATGTATTTATAGACAGTATATATAACTGTCTGTTACAGGACAGTATATGTATTTACAGACAGTAGACATAACTCTCTGTTAGAGGAGAGTATATATATTTATAGACAGTAGATATAACTCTCTGTTAGAGGACAGTATATGTATTTATAGACAGTAGACAGAACCTTCTGTTAGAGGACAGTATATGTATTTATAGACAGTAGACAGTAGATATAACTCTCTGTTAAAGGACAGTATATGTATTTATAGACAGTAGACAGAACTCTCTGTTAGAGGACAGTATATGTATTTATAGACAGTAGATATAACTCTCTGTTAGAGGACAGTATATGTATTTATAGACAGTAGATATAACTCTCTGTTAGAGGACAGTATATGTATTTAT
The DNA here is from genome assembly GCF_965601325.2 of Salmo salar. Taxonomy (NCBI): domain Eukaryota; kingdom Metazoa; phylum Chordata; class Actinopteri; order Salmoniformes; family Salmonidae; genus Salmo; species Salmo salar. The sequence continues at coordinate 84,913,636 of NC_138309.1, forward strand.
AGACAGTTGTCACGTCCTGACCAGCAGAGGGAGCAATTGTATTAGTTTTGGTCAGGACGTGGCAGAGGGGTTTGTGTTACGTGTGAGTTGGTTGTTGGACTCCCAATTGAAGGCAGGTGTATTGAGTTGCCTTTGATTGGGAGTCCTATATAGTAGTGTGTGTTTCTCCTTGTGGTTGTGGGTAATTGTTTCTGTTCAGTGTGTTATGCTGTCAGTACTGTTGAGCTGTCGGTGTTTTCTTGTTTTGTAGTGTTCCAGTGTTCTTTTTTTGAATTAAATCATGAACATTAACTCCGCTGCACCTTGGTCTTCTTCTCTCCATGACGACAGCCCTTACAACAGTAGACAGAACGCTCTGTTAGAGGACAGTTTATGTATTTATAGACAGTAGATATAACTCTCTGTTAGAGGACAGTATATGTATTTATAGACAGTAGACAGTAGATATAACTCTCTGTTAGAGGACAGTATATGTATTTATAGACAGTAGACAGAACCCTCTGTTAGAGGACAGTATATGTATTTATAGACAGTAGACAGAACTCTCTGTTAGAGGACAGTATATGTATTTATAGACAGTAGATATAACTCTCTGTTAGAGGACAGTATATGTATTTATAGACAGTAGACAGAACCTTCTGTTAGAGGACAGTATATGTATTTATAGACAGTAGACAGTAGATATAACTCTCTGTTAGAGGACAGTATATGTATTTATAGACAGTAGACAGTAGATATAACTCTCTGTTAGAGGACAGTATCAGTATTTATAGACAGTAGACAGAACCTTCTGTTAGAGGACAGTATATGTGTTTTGTAGACAGTAGTCAGTCAGTTCTGTGATGGGAATAGGCTCCCTCCCAAGCTGGTCCATCACCCCTCAGAGGCTTCCATCCTGAGCAGTTAGCTACCAGATTGATGTCAGTCACAGACCCATGCAGTGATTGGACCGGTTCATTCATCACATAGCCATCTGGCTGGTGGCGTAATGAAGAAGATTGTCTAATGGTGTTTTAATGTGAAGTGTGTGTGTCTGGCCTTTTATAGACACAAGACGGCTTCGTCCCAAATGGCATCCTATTTACTTTATAGTGCACTACGTTTGACCAAGGCACGTATGGTTCTGGTTAAAAGTAGTGCACTATATAGGGAATAGTTTGCAATTTGGTTGCCATTTGGGACAGAACCCTTCTTGCTATCAGCATGACCTTCATTGGAATAGGAGACGAGGCAGAGAGCCAAGCCTAGCATTCAGAAAGACCTCAGAGACAGGAGAGGAGGCAGAGAGTCAGGCCTAGCATTCAGATAGACCTTCAGAGACAGGAGAGGAGGCACAGAGTCAGGCCTAGCATTCAGATAGACCTTCAGAGACAGGAGAGGAGGCAGAGAGTCAGGCCTAGCATTCAGATAGACCTTCAGAGACAGGAGAGGAGGCACAGAGTCAGGCCTAGCATTCAGATAGACCTTCAGAGACATGAGAGGAGGCAGAGAGTCAGGCCTAGCATTCAGATAGACCTTCAGAGACAGGAGAGGAGGCACAGAGTCAGGCCTAGCATTCAGATAGACCTTCAGAGACAGGAGAGGAGGCACAGAGTCAGGCCTAGCATTCAGATAGACCTTCGGAGACAGGAGAGGAGGCACAGAGTCAGGCCTAGCATTCAGATAGACCTTCGGAGACAGGAGAGGAGGCACAGAGTCAGGCCTAGCATTCAGATAGACCTTCAGAGACAGGAGAGGAGGCACAGAGTCAGGCCTAGCATTCAGATAGACCTTCAGAGACATGAGAGGAGGCAGAGAGTCAGGCCTAGCATTCAGATAGACCTTCAGAGACAGGAGAGGAGGCACAGAGTCAGGCCTAGCATTCAGATAGACCTTCAGAGAAAGGAGAGGAGGCAGAGAGTCAGGCCTAGCATTCAGACAGACCTCAGAGACAGGAGAGGAGGAAGAGAGCCAGGCCTAGCATTCAGACAGACCTTCAGAGATACGAGAGGAGGCAGAGAGTCAGGCCTAGCATTCAGACAGACCTCAGAGACAGGAGAGGAGGCAGAGAGTCAGGCCTAGCATTCAGACAGACCTCAGAGACAGGAGAGGAGGCAGCGAGTCAGGCCTAGCATTCAGACAGACCTCAGAGACAGGAGAGGAGGCAGAGTCAGGCCTAGCATTCAGACCGACCTTCAGAGACAGGAGAGGAGGCACAGAGTCAGGCCTAGCATTCAGACAGACCTCAGAGACAGGAGAGGAGGCAGAGAGTCAGGCCTAGCATCCAGACAGACCTCATAGACCAATAAAGCAGTTGTATCAGTGTCATTAAGACAGTAAATCTACTTTGGGCCTTAAATGTGTCACATCTGCTCCTGCCACACCCCCTAGTGGACATCCGGTGTCTCCTTGACCTGCAGCCACTCCTCCAGTCCACTCTCTCTCTCTCCCCCTCCCTTTCTGTTTGTTTGTGATTGTGTGGTTGGAGACAGGTGTGCTGAAGCCAGAGCAGATCCTCACCAGCTGCAACCCGTTCCATAACCAAGACCTCTACAAATACTCAGTCGTGTCACTTCCGCTCGGCCAGATCGTAATCTCTGCTCATTTTGCCTCTCTGATTCCTGTCTCCTGTTCCACATCTCACCACCCTGCTACCCTGTTCTGGATTCACCACCACTCCCTTGGATTCCTCTCCGGACCTGTTGACCCTGTTCCAACCCAGCTCACTCCAACCTCAGCCTCCACATCTAGTTTCCTACCACAGAGAAGGCAGAGAAGAGACAGGAGAAGAGGCGGGAGGAGAGGAGAGGAGATGTGAGGGAGGGAGAGGAGGGAGAGAGGGAGAGGAGGGAGAAGAGGAGAGGAGGGCAGAGAAGAAGCAGGAGAAGAGGAGGGAGGAGAGGAGATGGGAGGGAGAGGAGAGGAGGGAGAAGATGAAAGGAGATGGGAGGGAGAGGAGAGGAGGGAGAAGAGGAGATGGGAGGGAGAGGAGAGGAGGGAGAAGAGGAGAGGATATTAGCTGTAGTGTTTGCCCAGTCTGGAGCTTTACTCAGTCTGGAGTTTGATCATATTACTCCAGTGCTAGCCTCCCTACACTGGCTTCCTGTTAAGGCAAGGGCTGATTTCAAGGTTTTACTGCTAACCTACAAAGCATTACATGGGCTTGCTCCTACCTATCTTTCCGATTTGGTCCTGCCGTACATACCTACACGTACGCTACGGTCACAAGACGCAGGCCTCCTAATTCTCCCTAGAATTTCTAAGCAAACGGCTGGAGGTAGGGCTTTCTCCTATAGAGCTCCATTTTTATGGAATGGTCTGCCTACCAATGTGAGAGACGCAGACTCAGTCTCAACCTTTAAGTCTTTACTAAAGACTTATCTCTTCAGTAGGTCCTATGATTAAGTATAGTCTGGCCCAGGAGTGTGAACGGAAAGGCTGGAGCAACGAACCGCCTTTGCTGTCTCTGCCTTGCCGGTTCCCCTCTTTCCACTGGGATTCTCTGCCTCTAACCCTTTTACAGGGGCTGAGTCACTGGCTTACTGGTGTTCTTCCATGCCGTCCATGGGAGGGGTGCGTCACTTGAGTGGGTTGAGTCACTGACGTGGTCTTCCTGTCTGGGTTGGCGCCCCCCCTTGGGTTGTGCCGTGGCGGAGATCGTTGTGGGCTATACTCGGCCTTGTCTTAGGACGGTAAGTTGGTGGTTGGAGACATCCCTCTAGTGGTGTGGGGGCTGTGCTTTGGCAAAGTGGGTGGGGTTATATCCTGCCTGTTTGGCCCTGTCCGGGGGTATCATCGGATGGGGCCACAGTGTCTTCTGATCCCTCCTGTCTCAGCCTCCAGTATTTATGCTGCAGTAGTTTATGTGTCGGTGGGCTAGGGTCAG